>NW_008796110.1:3310053-3346299 GCF_000699145.1 Aptenodytes forsteri
GAATACGCCATACATCCAGACCTTGAAAAGATTGCCATATGTTTTTGAAAGTATACACAGACTAATAAAAGCCAAAGCCAAATACATAGGGAAGGGATGGGAGATCCCATTCTGTCATCAGTGTCAGGAGAGAGAGAAAACATAATCTCAGAGACTGTGATGCATTTTAATGAAGAGCATTTCTTAACAGTTATAATGTTTGACCCTTAGCCCTTTATTAGTCTTTTATTATCCATCTGGAGTGCTAATTATCTGTAACATGACCTTGAGTCTTAAATACTTCCAGCTGATTTGTCTCTGTCTCAGAGCATATTCTTAAACAAAAAGAAGCAGAAAAAAACAAAACCAGGAATGCTGAGCATTATTACATGAATGCGGTTATGTGTGGTTATGTTGTGTCCATCCTTGTAGTGCGGCACAGTGCAACTTAGTGCTAGAGTAAAATGCAAGAGTATGTGCTGTAACTTTGATATACGTTACTGCTTGGGCCCTGCATTGCAGAGCTACTGACCACATGAAACTGCTGAATTCAGCTACAAATTCAGTATTTATGAAAACTGAGCTGCAGAATGTGTATTCTTATTCCTAGATATCTAAGCTTATCCTTGGGGACCTGGTATCCTTTTATATTCTTTGTTCATCTGGTGAGCTGCCAGTTAGGCTTCTGGTTCCTATTAACAATTGCTAAGTGGCATATGTGATGTTTCTCACAGAAAAGATTGCAGTGAATACAGCCTGAATAGAGTGGTTCCTTTCTACAAATTTTACATTTCACCAGCAGCCATAGATTTGCGATCATATTCCTGTTATGTTTTATTAAAGGTACAGAAAAGATGTAGTTGGACAAAACTACTTTGGGCATTAGGATTAACAGAAAGATACAGCCCAGACGAGCTGGGGGTGTGAAGGGGTTCAGTCTCTCAACTGTAGACATCAGCATAATCAGAGGCACATTGGTTTCTTAATGTATAGAAAACTACACAACTTCCATGCAGAGTGTTGTCATTTCCATTTCACATGTAGAGAACATAGGTACAGTGAACCTCAATTGGATTGCACCCCACACCAAGCTTATGTCCAAACTAAGTTCATCTTAAAATCAGGCAACTGTCCTTTTAAATGTAATGCAAGCTGTGCAGAAAACATGCCCACCTGCTTTAAGTGCACAACAGACAGATCAAGACAGCTCTGAACACCTCCAGAGAGCAATTTAGAGAGCCTAAATTAGGAGTTTGCATCTCTCAACTTCTCAGTGTACATAAAGACTCAAAGTGCCACTTGTCCCCGCACGGCTGAGCAGGCAGCCAGCTAGAGCCGATCAATAGCAAACACTAAGCACAGACCCTCAGCCCTTCTCTTACCATATGAAATGCAGCAGTGCCGCTGCCTGTCTTCCTGCACAGCAGCCTACTGTCCGGGGACCCTTGCCAAGCAAAGGCAAGCCCTGAATCCAGGCTGCCCGCAGCCTGGAAGAGTTTCTGCCTGAGTTCCCTGGTCCGGGGAGGGTACCCACACGTTGGAAGATGAGGCATTCATGGTGGGAATGCTCCTCTGTCTCCCTGCTCAGTCCAGACCACTACAAAGCTGGGGAACATAAGACTTGGGCTGGGAGAATGGCAGCTTGAGAGAGTCCAATTTTTACTAGAGGGTTACGCTCTTATTAGAAGATCACAAAGTCATGCAATGTCTTGCACTCTTTGGGTTATTTCTGCTTTTGTCCTACCGATGTCAGATGCATAAACACTCTTATGGGCAGGTATGACTGACCTGCAAGCGTAGGCACGAAGTAACCTTATGCATCCAATTGCTTCTGCCTGATCATGGGATAACATGACTTTCCTCGACTTATGACATTACTTCATTGTTTGTATCTTTGCAGTGTCTGGGTCTGTGTGTCTAAATAAGATCTTTCTTTGTCTCTGCTGTGGTACAGCAAGACCAGTAAGGGCATAAAGATCTGGTGGCACTACAGAAACTTTGGCTTTGCAAGCAACAGTAAATAAGGTAAAGGCCCTCTCTTGCATGACTTTATATTAGCAGCTATTATAAAACTAGTGGGTGGAGACACTATTTTTCCTCTTCCGAACGTTGCGGTTCTCCTGCTGAAGGGATTACGCCAATAAATGGGCACATAAAGGAAACCAACACTTCGTTCCTTTTTTCGAGACTACTGTAGCATTGTTTTCTTCCCTTTACCACACAGCAGAGAGCAATTAATCTCTTTCAGAGGCTATATTGGGTTTGTTTTCTTTTTTACACACTGTGTTGCCGCAGGGCTCCAGTTTTAGCAGAGGATGCTCTCTGTTTAACCTGTAGCTATAATGCCTCTCTGGAAATACTTCTTTCATGCAACAGAGTGTTTGACTTGGCTTTTTAGAAGCTCCACTGAAGAGGGAATTGAAAAGAAAGCCACTTTGATAAAGCAAACAGTTAATTCCTTTTGATCACTGCCATTAAACAGAGAAAAAAACAGCTGTGATTATTGCAGAGGAGCACAGATGGATAACCAGCCATTGCTTAAAAAGTAAAGATGCAAAGTAAAACTTCCTGGGCAAATCTTGAACATGAGTTGAAAAGGAATCTGGTTGCTTTTCAGAGCAAAGTCAGTATATTTTAACTTTGGGGGTTTTATATATCTATATATAAGTCTACAGAACGGCAAAAACTTACCAGAGAGCCTGCCTGATTTCTTTATTGATATGAAAATATATTGATAACTTAATAACTACTTGGTTAATATAATAAGACTGGAGAACTTCATTTATCCTTGTAGTCCTTTGATGATATTAGTTTACATAATTAATGGCAAAACTGTGAACTTTGATGCATACCTTTTTGAAACGAGATTTATCCCCTCTTGCAATATTAACTTAGTGTCATTGACTTCTCAGAGAAGGCAGAAAAGTTAATTCTTCACTCACAGGACTTCAAAATATCATATTCTGTCTGTCGGTACTTCACTGCCAGTTCATCTGGGCCAAAAATAACAGTAGTATATACTGTATTTTCTGGATTGGAGCTCAAGTTACTGGAAACCTAGGAAGACGAAAGTCCTATCTGCTAGCCTTAATTATTCTATAAAATATCTTGCCATAATATTAATTATATGAATTAATTCTAAATAGCAGTTTAGGTTTCACTTCAACGCACAAAACCTGATGTACAGATTAATGAGAAAGGGGGCATGATGATACTTCAGTCCAAGTCAAAATTTCAGCAGTATTTCTGGCACTGATAGACTAGCTGATTTTATCTCATAGGCTGATCACTGGATATACCCACCAGGAGAATATTTTTTTCCCGTTAATTAGCTGTAGAAAACAGGAAACATATTTTTAATATATATGAAAGACTAAGCGAAGATGTTTCCCAGATGGAAGCTTCTCAAATTCTCTGATGTCTCTTGTTATTGGCAACTTGTCCATTTTCCATTTTAGAACAATTTCACATCTTCCCACCCACAGCAAAGAATTGATCTCATTTTGACACAGATTATTAAAGATGTTGTGGATGAAATCCTGGCCTTATTGAAGTCAGCAGGCATTTTGCCAGTGATTTAAGCGGAGTCAGGATATTACCTGGCTGTCTATAATGCCTGGAACTTTACAGTAAAACTGAAGTTGTTAATTTCTCCCATCAGAGATAAATCTGCTCCCCTACCCAATAGCCCAGGTCTTTGAACCATGCAGTAGCTTTTGAGATAAAGCTCCCCATGGCAGAAGGGAGATGTACAGGTTTTTAAGGGTCCTCCCACAACACACCATTAGTTTGTGGAACTCAACCTTACAAGGCTTTGCTGAACTTAAGGAAATTACTGAATAGTTATAAAGTTGATATGAATATCAGTAATAATTTTAGTTAAATAAGAAAAGTTTGGAAAAATCTAAGCTTTCAGGCTGTGGATTACAAAGAATATTGGCAAGGGTTATTTAATCACAGTATAACACTGGGTTTCATTGCATCTTCTTAATCTGTGCAACTGGGAAGATTGTAAGTAATTGGGAAAAGTATTAGACTTTAAATCTGCAACAATTATTCACCTATATCCCTATTGTTCTTACTTACCCCTTTGAAGTTTAATATCCTTCACTGGTTTCTTGAAAAAACACGTTGGAAACACATAGATTTGAAATACGTACTGGTCTCCCGAAACATAACAACGACACAGTTGCCATTATTATTCCTAATAATATATTTTTTACTTCTATTCTGATAAAAACATAAGGAGAAGCAAAAGCTTTTGGCCTGTAGGGGAGATCGCCAAGTAGAGGCAGTTGGAAAATGGTTGACTAAAGCAACAAAAGAAAATACTCTTAAGAGATAGATTTGAAATACGTACTGGTCTCCCGAAACATAACAACGACACAGTTGCCATTATTATTCCTAATAATATATTTTTTACTTCTATTCTGATAAAAACATAAGGAGAAGCAAAAGCTTTTGGCCTGTAGGGGAGATCGCCAAGTAGAGGCAGTTGGAAAATGGTTGACTAAAGCAACAAAAGAAAATACTCTTAAGAGAGCTGAGTTCCCTCCCTTCTTCAGTCTCTTAATAAAACAATGATCCCCAGGAAAAGACTTGTAGAAAGAGACACTGAGGCCAGGCTCCCATGACCAGGTAACTTTCAAGACTGTCTGAACATGAGTTAGTATTTCCCTCTATCATGTTAACACCTGTGAACCTGGCTCAGGGTCCCTATTATGCTAGACATCATATATGCAGATAACAGAGTGCTAATGGCATCTTTCGGTGTAAGGCCGAATGCCTGCTCAGAATGGTCACCAGGACACAGTAATCAGTACCAAATGGCTGTTCATCCCAGCTAGCATCTTATGTGTAATTCCATGACCACACTGACTGTGGTGCGTCTCAGAAGCGGCTATTGCACGTGAACAGTTAAATCACCCCATTCGTTCCATCTGTGCAGGCAGACAGTTGTTGCTATGCCATATGTTCAAAGACTCTGACTGGATTTTACTGTGCATGTCATATAACCATCCTGTGCACATACATACTGTCTAGGATGATGGAGACCCCTCCAGAAGTATTGTGCCCATGGCATCCAAAATCCTGAATGCAGTCCTGACAGCTATTCAGAGAATTTACAGCTCTCTGTGGGTAGTCAAAAAAAAAAAAAAAGATGAGATGCTGGGGTAGGAAGCTGAAATTTAAAAAAAGCAATGGAATTTAACAGAAAAATGAATCTTTGTCCAACTTGTTTCTGGCTAAAGGATGTCAATTTTATCATGATACAACAGGCGGAGGGAAGGTTGTTAGCTTGAATACATCGATGATTATAGTCTGTAAAATGGCAATAAAGAAGATACCCAACACTTTTTATTTGTGTTTATCCAAAATGTGCTAGAGGTATTCTAAATAAATGATTAACTGCTTTGTCTGAAATGGCACGAGCAGAGACAGTATTGAACCACCCCAAACCTGTGGGCTCTTTCATCCCATTATGCCTGAAGCACCAGCAGGATCTGCCTGGTACCTGCTCTATAAAGTCTGCCTCACAATCAATTACATCCTACACCAAACTTGTGTGTCACGGTCACACTGCAAAGGCAGCTCTATTGAAAGCTATTCTTTTTCCCCTTCTTTGAGTACTGCATGATGCTAGCTCATGTTGCAAGAAGGGACAACTTGCATTTTATAAAGGTATTTGCTAAAAGCCACCATTCTAAGATTATGTATAAAAAATAATCCAATATTTTCAAGGAATTGTGAAGAACTAACAAAGTCCCAAAGTTTTCATTGCTTTTATCCAATTCAGTTAAGATAGGAATAGACTTTCCATAGAGTACAAAGAGTTCAACTTTTTCTCTGTTTCTCCCACATTTTAAATACAGAACTACGGAGTGATGGTTCCTGTTCATTTCACTGAAGAGGCAGCATTTCAGCAAACTTACTGATCTGTCCAATAATTGACATGGCGTACACTCTAACAAACTGCCAAGCAGAGTCCAGGAAAGCCTACAGATAAAAAAGTAGCCCCAAGCCTTACCAGAGATTTATGCTGTTTTAAATAGATTTATCTTGTTGCAATACCTGAAATTCAGCTCAGGGTCTTTCACAAGCACAAAGGCAATGGCAAATCTGTTAGTCTCAGGGGAGAATGATGAAGGTACACCAGCTGGTGGCAAACAGAACAAGTGAATGATTCTGGATAACCAATTTATCTTTCTGCCATTCAACCCTCCTAGCTTGCAAATATATAGCTGTAGTATCCATCCTCAATGCTCACTGCATTATGAAGAGCAGGATGAAGTTTGCTTTGCGCAACTACTATATTTTGACACCTATATATCTCTCCCTCTCAAAATGCCTTAGTTTATTTTTCTCCTCCTGAAAGGATAACAGGGCACACGTTGCATTGCTTACTGGTTTTTGTATAGTGCATTTATTAGAAGAATTTCTTCAGATTAAGTTTTGCATTACATTTTTTAAATATTCAGCTTCTGATAGAGAGTAGAAAAGAAAAACAAGCAAAAAAACTAGCAGTCCATTGACTTAGAAAGCAAATTTCATTTCTTTGTGACTGCAAAATAGTATCTGTTGAGCTTTCTTTGATCCGCTGTCTCTACGTGTAACCTCAGCTAGAGCAAATGAGTGGTAAAAAGTATCTTTGGTACATACATATCCCCTTGTTACCCCAAAGCTATCTATTTCAGCAATATCTAGGCCAGCAGTTTAATAAACACAGCAGGACACAAACGTCTCTAGGTGCCAATGAAAAGAAGTTTTTCCAGCAGACAGAAAAGAGTTCTTGGCTATATCAACTCCATGTTATATGTATGTTAAAAGGATCATCACTTGTTGAAAAAGAGACTGAATCAAGTGGATAATACTCAAGGGACTGTCAGATAACAACCCCAAAGGTATAAATAACAGCTCATGCTGAGTGGCTGAAACTTCCAAAACCAAATGATGGTTCGATTGTAAAAAGCATGTGCAATTTATGCACATGTTTTGGTTTTGTAATCTGCGATTCTGAAGTCTCTTTCCTTGAGATAGACCTGCCAAGGACCCAGGCAAATGTTATTCCACACATGTAGATTGTTAATGCTTCCATTTCTATGGCAAAAAACTATGGATTTGGTGAAATTAATGAATAAGAGCTTTTTTCTGTGGACTGGTAGGTTGGTTTTTTTCTCACCCACTCAGTATTCAACAGAAGTCTTTGCAAAGAGGGTGGACACAAGTCCATGGAAGAGTTCAGAGGTCTTTACTATAGACTGTGGCAACATTTGCTTAAAATATTTTTCACATTCCCAAATCTTTTGTGAACATGGACAAACTCTTCAGGTTTATTCAGTAGCAGATTTCACAAGCCTCCTCAAACATCTAATAGTGTGATTGCCATAACACCTTGAAAACTCTTGCACTTTACGTGCATGCTTCACACCCTGCTATAGGTCAGCAAGCTTCCCTGCACTCCACCGATCGCAGGAAGACACATCTACCTCTCGGACTCCCACACCAGTAATTTTCAAACCAACCTGTGCAGCTAATATGAAAACATGTCCATCACTCTTAAACATTCCTCAACCTCGAGCAATGCTCTGGGGAGTCAAGGAGTTGTTAGGTTTCCCAATCTCCTACTTCAAAAGGTGGTAACATATGCAGGGAAGGGATGGCTTGACATTTGAAAGTGACCTTAAAAATAGCTTTATCTCATGGCAGGCTAAGATGAAAGCAAATAAAAGTGCTTATTTGCTAAACACAAAGCAGAAAACACCATTTGCCAAATACAAAGCCACAAATGTGCAGAAATGAAAATAAATGAGCACTTATTTTTAATAGTTATCCCATACTTGAGTAAGGAATTTAGCAAGTTATCTAATGCTGATGTTTTTCACCACAACAGCCCTTCACACTGTGCTGTGAAAAGCTCAAACTTCAGGCTGAAGCTCATTAATACATTGTATCATATATTTAAATAAAAAGTGCATCAGCTATCATACTATATACATATATATGTGTACATGTGCGTGTGTGTGTGTACCTGCACATGTATTTTTTACGTATGTTCTGCTGCTTTAGACTGAGAACAGATACAATAGTAACCAACCACTTTGGAACAACATTTGGGGTGAGCTGTCCCTGAACCCTGTCTTTGAGGGACAAGGGGACAATGGCCTGCTTTTCCTCACTTCTCCTCCCTTTCCCTCCCTTCTGCTTTATTCTTTTCTCAAACAGCCCCTGCTAAATGTCAGTGTCTTCAGAGAAATCCACCATCCATCTCACTTCATCAAGCAGGCTGCCTGTTGCCAATTGCTTCTCATCCTCGGGAAGTAGCTGATAGTACCATTCCCAGAAGGAAGGAAAAAGCTCTAGGATTAATTATTCTCCAGTTAAGTGCAGAAAACACATTTTCCGTGACATACATATCATCTCACAACATTCAAAAAGGCTAACATCTTGCACTCTAAATGGAAAGCCAGGGACTGTATTCTAAGAAGCCTGAATCTCATTTCAGCTGCAGCAGAGCGGAGGTGATAGGCAACAACTGTAAGAAGGAAGACAGAAGGAGAGAAAGGTAATCGCGTTGTTTCTCAGCAGAGTTTTGTGTGCAATACGGTGGGACAGAAATAAGGGCTTGACTCATGTTTTGCTCAAGTGGATCTCCTTATTCTTTGTAAATGTCACAGCACAATTGAGTCTTGTGGAAAATCTAAAGCCAATGTCCTATTTTCATTAAAAGCAGTAGGAATCTTCCCGCTGACCTCTGTGGACTTGGGCTGAAGCCTCAGCAGCCCGGCTCTGCCTCACCATTTCTGTTGGGTTTAAGCCTGGCAGCCAGAGGCTAGCCGAGGAGGCAGTAAAACAGTTTACCCATGGCTCAGTCACCTCACAGTCCGGTACTACAAGAAGGACGTTGAGGTGCTGGAGCGTGTCCAGAGAAGGGCAACGAGGCTGGTGAGGGGTCTGGAGAACAAGTCTTATGAGGAGCGGCTGAGGGACCTGGGGTTGTTTAGCCTGGAGAAAAGGAGGCTGAGGGGAGACCTCATCGCTCTCTACAACTACCTGAAAGGAGGTTGTAGCGAGGTGGGTGTCGGTCTTTTCTCCGAAGTAACAAGTGATAGGACGAGAGGAAATGGCCTCAAGTTGCGGCAGGGGAGGTTTAGATTGGATGTAAGGAAAAATTTCTTTACTGAAAGAGTGGTGAAACATTGGAACAGGCTGCCCAGGGAAGTGGTGGAGTCCCCATCCCTGGAGGTATTTAAAAGACGTGTAGATGAGGCGCTTAGGGACATGGTTTAGTGGGCATGGTGGGGTTGGGTTGACGGGTGGACTCGATGATCTTAGAGGTCTTTTCCAACCTCAATGATTCTATGATTCTATGATTCTATGATTCTATATTAACTTAAACTGCCACCCATTTCTGTTGAACATAATACGGAGGCTATGGTCTGCAGCGGCTGCAGTGCAGGGCTGCCGCCCGTCCTACCACCCATGCTGCGAGGACATCAACTCTGGCAGAGGGGTGGCAGGAAGAGCTGGGCAAAAGAGTTTCCTCAGCTGCAACACCTCGACCGCTGTAAAAAAAAAAATCAGTGGAGATCGAGAATGAGGCCAGGAATGTGCAGCCGTGTGTGCTCCAGCACTAGCGGAGCCCTGCATACAGGAGTGGCGTCGGAGGAAGGGCAGGCGGCGGTACGTGAAGCAGACAAATGAGCATTATTAGGGAACAGCACAAAAAAAGGAAGCCAGATGAAAGGGACGAGGGAAACAGTCACATAAATCTTCACCCCCTTTGTGTATCATATTAATTTGCATGGTTGTTATTTTTGTGAGGAGATATTTTTTTCCTGAGGAGTAATCTGTCAGTTTTCATTAGCCCCTGGACCAGGAAACCTCAGCCAGCAACGATGACCTCCAATTCTCCTCCCCAAAAGGTGCCATTCCCGCACTTCAAGTTTTACACAGCGTGTTTCGCTGTTTACACTGTCTAATAGAGCAGATTGGCTGCACTTGATGCAAAATAAGGGACTTGAGCCTCAAACACCATATCTGTGACTCCACTGACTTCAGTGGCGTTTCACTGATTTATAACATTTATTGCATTAAAAACTAATGGCAAAGATTTTACTGTGCCCATTAAAAATCCTCTGTTAAAGACTTAAAGTACAACAATTAAATGTAATTAAAACTATCCCCTACAAATATCAATACCTTTTGTTCTGTACAGTGTGAAAATATCTCTTGCTGTTCCCTCATCTTACATCTCTTGTTTTAAAGACATTGATTTATTAGTTTACAGCTCAGTAAATTGAGAAAGCTTGATGCTCAGACTTCTTACATGTGACTTCTGAGTCTCATTTCTCAAATGTACTGCACGGTTATTTTGACAGTTATGCTAGATTTAATTAGGAATTAGCTTTCCAACAGTTCAACTACTGCAGCATTATTTTGTTAGTGTTTCCCTCTTTTATGCTTAGTTCAACATAGACTGAACTACAGCTTTGAACTTTGTTTTGGTACATGTAAGGCAGTGTGACAGCTTTGACTTTCTTCTCAATGAAAACCAATTAATACACACCAGTAAGAAAATTCTTAGACAAAGTCCTTTTGAATGATAAACCCTCCCCTCAATAAAGCCTTCCTTGTTCCCCAATTCCTTTAATTTGCCTTTTTTGCAGAGACCTATAAACTCTAAAATATTTCATGATGATCGTATAAACATAAAGGTAAAAAGGGCTTCAGTGACCTTACTATAATTTGACTTCAAACAAATACTCTAAAGGAATTTTTTAAGTGATGAAATTGCAAGTGTGTATAGGATTAATTGCTACTCTCTTTAGCAGCATTTTTAAAATGTAAATTATAAATGCATTCCCTGCTCTTTCGCCATTCCTGCATTTCCAAAACAAAATGTTTTCAGAAAGAATGGCTGGTTCTAGCACTATAGATCAAACAAATACTAAAGGAATTTTTTAAGTGATGAAATTGCAAGTGTGTATAGGATTAATTGCTACTCTCTTTAGCAGCATTTTTAAAATGTAAATTATAAATGCATTCCCTGCTCTTTCGCCATTCCTGCATTTCCAAAACAAAATGTTTTCAGAAAGAATGGCTGGTTCTAGCACTGTAGCTCCTTCTGAGTTAAAATTAAATCCTTAATATTTATTAAATATTGCTTTCTTGAAGCATTAAAGGTACTGTTCTACCTCCACTTACAGGCCATTCAGCTCTGAGTTTTGTGTAATTGATGCAAATGAAGCATGTAATAATGTTTTGTCAAATGCATGAAAAATGGCTTTAGGACTTTCTAGTTATAGGAGAAATGAGAATGAAGAGAATTTGGGAAGTTAAAGAAGGTTAAGAACATGTTAGGTAATTTCATTCTTCCGATGCGCAAAAATACTCATGCCTTGTTTATCTCCAAGCCTGAATGGATATGCTAACCTTAACTTTTTGCAGATAAAATACCTTTACTTCCTAGATTACCCAACAAATAGACCGAGTATATTAGCAGCTATATGGATGATATCTAGAATAGGTCATGTGCATTTGCTGATGGTTGTGGGCAAAACCCAAAGCACTTCTGGGTGTTAGGCACATATTAACACATCACTATATTAACTAAAAAGTATCCCCAAACACAGAGATTTTAAGTTCTATCCATTTCTTTTTCATTTAATGCATTTACAAAAGAGGCAGCTGCTAAACCTTAAGGTTGAAACTCACAATTCATAAGGTTTCAGAAGTTCAATACAGGTTGGGCCATAAACACTGGGAAAATCTCAGAGTGCAGGGAAGACTGTGTAGAGTCAAAGAGGTAGGACCTGCGGTAATAAAAAGGTTAAAAGACTCGCTGCCTGGAATATCTGACTTCCTCACAAGCAAAACTAACAAAATCAATCTCTCAGGTCCTGGAAATAGAAGACAGCCCTCCTGAGTAGTTCATAATAAAAACATATTTTCTTCTATTTCATTTCACGGCAGACTTGCTTTACAGTGCCAGTAATTCACCTTTCTCAAAGATGATGCAGTTTTGTATGGCAAGTAAAACTTCTTACTTTTTGACCAAGCCATTTCTCCACTCCTCAGGAGGTCCTCCAGCAAACCAGTGGAGTTTTCTGTACAGCACAAGGGAATAAATTGGCTGATAAGCAGGTGCATGATAAAACTGTTTTCCTTCACTCAGTATGGAAGCTGAGGTTGTAGAAACATGAAAGGTGTCTTAATGTGGCAGTCTTCAGATTAACACTCAGCCCCAGGATGCTCAATGCATCTTCCATCTGCTGCATACCAAGCACCAAAGAAATGGGCAGAGTGATGGTTTGGGAGCTGAACTTTGGAGTGCTGAGGAATGGGACTTTGACCCAAGATGGCACATACTGAAGGCTGTCAGATGTAGAGTGGTATCACAGGCTCTTAATTAATCTGATCTGGAAGCTGAATTTTGTGGCACAGTGTATAATAAATATTGAAATTTACCTGGACCACCTTGATAGGTTCTTTGTGGAGCACTTATAGACCTCCATACAGCATAAGTACAGCAAAAATACTTACAGTTAATCCACATTAATCTCTACAGAAGAGAAGACATGTTGGGCTCTTTCTTCCTTGTGACTGATGACCTATCCTTCTAAAAATCTGATTAATTTTGACCTTATTCAAATAGGCAGGTAGCCAACTAGCCATCTGCATGTACAACTACATGTGAAGTACATGGATGTACACTTGTACATGCAATCAAAGTAGCTGCATGTGCTTTTGGGGTTGTGCACGGATCAAGACCTAGTGTGCGGATTTGGGTTCAAGGTTTAAAAATAAAGGTAAAGCATAAGTCTTCAAAACCCAGTTTACTCCTCTCTAGGGATTGAAAATGAATGACTGTTTTCCTAAAGGTCTCATTTTAGCTATTTTTTGAAGGATACACTTACATATTGTCCAACAGATGTCAAGAAATCCTTTTTGTCTATAACTGATCTACATTCTGTGACTTCATGCACTAATACGTATCTTTCTATGCTGTCTTCTGAACTGTAGAGGCATCAGATCACCTCCTCGTTAGCCAGAAAGTTGTATTTCTGAGTACAGAAGCAGCTCTTTACTCTATTTGAAATCTACTCATCCCTAGGATTTCTGTGTCCATGTGCGAGTAGAAAGGGGAAGAAAAGCTGACGCACAGTATCTCTCCACTAGGCTTCACCACACCTATCAAAAACAAAATACAGCTATTTGAGTGTTTTAAAACACTCCATTCAAGTCCTACTGCCATAAACTTGGGGGAGAAGACGACAGCTGAAGGAAGGTATAAGATGCTGCATAAATGATCTTGATTGCCTTGGGATCTACTCCAGTCTCTTTTTTGGATTGGAGGACAACCTGTCCATAGCATATAAGGGGGAGAACCTTGCTTAGGGATTACTTGTAATGCCATCAGCATTAGGGGGGACAGTCTCATTCAAAACATGGAAGCTCTTTTATTCTTGAATCTCTGTAACAAAGTTCTTGGTCCAATATGGCTGTACCGTGCAGCCTCCAAATCAAGTGACATGCTGCAAACTTGCATTCCTTGTCCTTTAATTGGTAAATAACTTTATATACCAGCAGTGCATGTGCCTGCTTTTACATTGAAGGATGGATTAGGCAAATGTATTGACTTGTTTTCCACTTCAGTGAAAACACTTTCCATGCAATCTCTAGATAACAATGAGCAAAGAGTCAGGCAATGCTGCTTAACAAACCCACTTACTTTAGGTGCACCTATCTGTAAATACCTTATTTCTGAAAAAGTATACTGCCTACATAGATGTATCATGGTGCTTCGATTTTTGAAACTGGAAGGCAGGTGAGCTACCCTCCTTGGCGACCATTTTGCAAAATTACGTGCACTAGGTGCAATCTGGTCCACTCAGTCAAAAAACAAAAGCATTTTCTAAATGCCTGCCTGTGAGCTCCAGGGACGAGTTGGCTCTGGCAGCAAGGATTAGGTATTCAGAGATGACAGAGAAATTGCCTCCCTCTTTTCTCCAACTCATGAGTGCGGAGCTTTGACTCCATTGCAGGATGTGCTGGACACGGCATGAAAAGCCCATGAAAAGCAGAATCATCCAGAGCAGCAGTTCTCAAATGAGGGCTTAGGTGCCCAAAGAAATATTTGAATTGCTATGAGGCCCCATACTTTGTCCGCAGTATCATGGCCTTGGAGACCCATCGTGAAAAGCTATGCAGAGGTAGCTAACCCTTCTGAATGTTTTTTCAATGCAAATTCAAATGCTTATGCTGACACAGCCCCCTCCAGAGGGGCCAAGGCCACCAGTCCACACCCAACAGCAGCAGGGCAGAGCCTGTACCACTGGATGTCACAGGACTGCCTGTCCACTCTCTTAAAAGCTGTGCTTCTTCAAAATCTCTTGGACACAAGCAGTGATCCCAGCCCCTTCCTTCATCAGCCCGAGTGTGCTCCCATGCCAGCAACAGGTGCCTGCAAGGAGAATTACCAAACCATGCCACGAAGATCATAGCACCCAGCTCACCCGGGGGGGGAATATACAGCAGGGCAATAGCCTTCCTTGTCCTGCTCCCTCCCTCCCTCCCAAGTGAAGAGCAGAGAACCACAGATGGCTGCCGCAAGCTGCACATCTCCTGTCCTTTTGCCTTTTCAAGCCAGCAGGCTTGCAAGGGTCAGCAAGAGTTCAGCCTTGAAGGGCCGGCTGGCCCCAATCCTCTTAGCTGCCATATGGCTGTGGTGGCATCAGCTTTCTTCCCTTCCCCACCGACCAGCAGAGACCTGCTCAGCAGCCACACCTGGACAGGCAAGAGAGGCAGCATCTGCCAGAGCCAGTTGGAATAGAAGACACAATCACACAGGTAGAGAAAAGGCTAAGAAAAGTGTGGGGGGGTTGGGCACTATGCAGCACACTGGCACTGCCATTGCCAGCTGCTTGGCTTTGCCCCAGCTCTCAGTCTGCTCTTCCCACCCTGCTCCCACTGTTCTCCTTCAGGCCAGAGTTGCTGACAATGCTGGGCACTGGCTACAGAGACCGTGACCATGAACAACCCACACATAAGTGCTCCATTTCCAGTCCAAGTGCTGACTACTTCAGACCACATCGGAAACAAGAGTTTGGAAAACAAACTGGAAAACATTTGGAAAACATTGGAAACAAGCCATCATCAGGGGATGGCTTTATGCCCCTTTTAGAGGAACTCAGGGGATGGGAGCCAGCATAAGGCACCTCTTCACCTCAAACATTCTGCCTGCTGCCTCACACTTACCTCCCACCTGGTTTATCCACATCCCCAGGCTGATTTATGAGAGTCTTCCTCCATGGAAGGTCACTTTCCAAGAAACATTTGGCTACTCAGCTTGCAAATGCTCGCATTGCATGGATAGCTCTTAGAATGTATCTTCTCACTCAACTGACCATGCTGGCCAAGGCAAAGGAGACAAAGAAGTGCTTTACATTCAGGCTGAGAACATCCATAATTATCAGTTCATGCCATGGGTCAGCTGTGTTGCTCCTGTTTATCCATTTTGAGATTGTTGTGACACAATAGTGCTACCAAAACAGGATTGGTTGCCTGTCCAATCTTCACATTCTTCCATGTTAGATGTATCTGCAAAACGTTCATGTAACGACCTTTCCAGCATAATGCTCACGTTCTAGGAGAGAGTAAAAATGCTGCAGGCCATGCCATGAGGCATATCAATAGTCTTGGCAGAACTGGGGCTGGTGAAGTGACTGTCTCTGATGGTATACCACAAGCTCATTTTTTCTCACATACCCATACCACTTGGACTGCATTTCCTTTTCAGCATTCCTTGTTAGCCCAGTTCCAAACTCCCTTTTCTTTTTGGGATCCTGTATGTGATGCCACAATGAAGACAGAGTGCCCTCAAGAAGTGGGACATGATGTTTTCTTTCAAGGCGACTTTAGCACTAAGACTCTGTGGACTATGCCCATTTTGCCAGGAAACAGTTAAGTGCAGAGAGAATGGGAACAACAGAACAGATGGTTCATTTTGTGCAAAAACCACACAAAAATGAGTCCAAGACCTTCCCAGACCTACCTTGGAATTGACTAAGTCTGAATCTGGCTCTCACACAAGCCAAGACGTGAAATGTGCTAGATTCTGCTAGTACTGCAAACAGCTCCTGAAAAGGGTTAAAGCCAGGATGGACAAGTGTGAGGTCACTTGCCCGAGTTGCAAGAGAAGATGGCTGTCTTGGCAGGGGACCAACCGAGAAAGGCAGAGCTCGGTATTTTTGAGGGTAACACCATTGCTAGCAGGCTTCTGTTGAAAGCTGAAAACAGGACAGCATCCAGTCTGTCCAGACTTGACAGACTGCAGTCTGTCATGGAGTCCATGAGAGACTCCATCTCTCATGGAGACATTCTGTCTGTGCTGAGGGAGCAGTGTGTGACTCTTCACAGATGTCTCATTTCAGTGTCTTCTGCAGTGGAAGAAGAAAGTTGTTCCATCCTGTCCCATGGTTTTTAGATGACCATAGCTTCCGAGAACCTGGAATACTGTTTTCTTTTTGTTTACCAGTGATGGTCAGTCTATGCCTCTAGCCTGATTGCATGATGACATGACTCATTTGATTCAGACCATAATGCAACACCATCTCTTGCCAGGGATAAAATTTGACCATATCACATTTGATGACACATGATGCTGTTCTCATTCATTGCCTCACAGATCTTAAAACCATCCTTCCCCATAAGTAAGGAGGAAGTAAGGATATCTCTCCTCACACTTCGCTTTCAATATCCTGTCCTGCATCACTCCATGCTGATGACTTCTGGCTCTAGACCAGGTTTGCAGGCACTCCCCATAAGAGAGGGTGTCAGCGTCTTAGGTGCCAAGCACAAAAATATAATGGAGAGATACCACAGCTCCTGTCAGTGTACGCCAGGATCTTTGAAGGGAAAGTATAAATGTGTCCTGCCCTTTGAAAGCATTCGAGTAAGACAAATCCACAGGAAGAAGTGCTGCACAGATACACTGTATAGGCTGCCACATACTGACGCCAAGGCATGGACGGGCCTGGAAACCATGGTGCAGAAAACTAATAGCCAGAAGCCAGCCCTTCACCCATAACCCACTTCCCTTACATGCTTTTAAGCCATGACGTTATGGCCTGAGCTAGGCAGAGTTTGTTATGCAGGCCCCGGCAGGATCGCAGTGTGCATGCTACAGACCAGACTGGGTCATAAGCAAGACGCAGAAGAGCCTTGTGGGAGTTGCCAGCCAAGGGTACAGTCTGTTCTGTTTCACAAGCTTTAACATTTTGGGGTCACTATACACAATTCTTGTGTATGTTCCATCAGCCTGCTCGGAAGTCTCGTGACAGCCACTATGTACACCCTGTCCTAAAGCACAGAACAGAGGCATTCAATTCAGTATGCTGCTCAGGTGACTGAACTACCAGTGGTTTACGAAATAGCTTATTCAGGAACAAATTATGTATGTGTCACTGCTCTCTGCAATAAATGTAGAAAGTTTTATAGTGCATTTGATGAAAAACTCGACTTTGATTTGGGTTTTTTTATATCATTTAACTAAAATTTTATGTTCATGATTGCTTTCTACAATACGCAGTGCAAATGGAAAAGAAATATGGGGAAAATTACATCGCTAGCAGGAAAAAAATTAATAAATCAAATGTGCTGGAAGTAAAACAGATGGTTGGCACCTGGTGGTTCTGTACAGCCCTGGGTGACAGTTAAGCTGTTCCTACGGTTGGAGAAGGAAAGGGCAGGGAAACATGTCTGTATCACTGTTGCACTTGTGCTGTTTTAGGGCTCTTGGCGTTGTGGGGTCTGGGGTTGCTAGCTGTGCCTAAACTGAAGGTTAGTTCTAGTTCCTCAACTGTCCACATCCCCCAGCACTGCTCTTTTCCCATAGCCTGGAGGATGTTGTGCACGTAGGCCAGATTACCACCATCACACATGCCTAGGGATCAGGATCTCCAAGCACAGCATGGCATTACCACCTCCGAAGCAAAGCCAGAGCATGACAGCAGCCTCTGCTGCTCTGTCTTGCAGTCAGCTTCTCAGGAGTGCTGAGAAGTGGAAAGCAATCACAGTGTAGTTACTCCATGTATCTCCATGCCCTCCCTGCTTCTGAAATACACTTAATGTGGATCCATGCAAGGCACTGCATTATATATTGCTGTCTGAGCAAGGGGACGCTCCCTGCACAGAGGCTCCTTTGCAGAGAAAGTTTGTGACCTCTCCGAACAACTTTGCTGGAATACCGTCTCCAGTGGTCTAGATCTCTGTAACACTTTATGGCCATATACAGTCTCAGAAATAGGATATCAGAGTTGTCAGTCAGCTACAATTCATCCTTCCCACAAAGCTATCGAGTGTGACAGTAAACACTCATCTTCAGCTAAGGCCGTTTTGAAAAATTACTTGAAGGCAAGTTGTTGAAAAACAGACAGGCTGTTTCAAATGGGAACAGTGAGGCCAGCGCCTGTGCTGATTTGCCTTAGGTTCGGATACAAGGTCACACAGTAGGAGAACTGAGAAAAAAAATCAGCATATGCTGTATAATGGGATAATTTTAGTAACAAAATTGCTCATTCTCATCTCTTATTCACAGAGATTCATTCAGCCAACCTGGAACCTAGCCTCCTCCCTCCACAGGTTGTCTTTAGCTTGCATTGGTACCTGGTGATGCGTATACCACATATAGGAAGTTAACTTCTCTGCTTGTCTCCCAAGGAAATACTACATTGAGCAAAGCAAGGGCAGGATAGGAGCTAGCACCGCTTTTCTCACCAGTGCTGTCTTGGAAAACTGGCGGTTCCGAGCAACCTGCATAGAGGTTGCGTCCACTCCCACAAACCTCCTGCAGCAAAGGGGCAAGAGAGGTGCAGATTAAGGAGCGATGCAGTAAGATTTGACATGGGGCTCCTATGCCAGAAGCATGACCTTGCATGCCATGACAGTAGGCTGGAAGGATGAGGCACTACCGTCAAAAAGCACAACTACAGGAAGGATATTGAGAGCACTGGTACAGAAGTGGCTCTTCTCTTGTGTTGTATGCATCATGACTGCAATTCTAGTGCATTCTGCAACGGCTCTATTACTTCAAAAGTCCATGAGCAATAACAGTATTCAGAATTCATCACCTTAGCCATCTAATGCTGGTTTTTCAGCATACAAAATGTCACGAGATGGATTACATGTCAGATTTTGGAAGGTCATTTCCAACATCCCATTTCAGGAACATCTACTATTTACTTATTTACTGAGCACTCAGCACCTAACACAGTCTAATCATTTTCATGTAACCGTAGAAAAATTAGCCACTCTGGCCAGACTTCTGCAGGTAATACTGCAAACATTTATGAACAAGTGCTATAACTTGACTATCATGCTTGTAGTAGCATTCCTGTGACACTCAAGAAAGATTTCATCAAGTCTGTGCAGTATATGTTTTAAGCAGCTTATCAGAGCCGCTATCCTAAAAGCATCCTCAAACAGACATGACAAAAATGTTGCTCCTTTTATAGTTCATGTACTTAAGTGCAAGAACTGCATAAATGACTTATAACCTCTTTAATACAATAGCAACCAGTTGATTTACCACATCTTTAGACCAGCATCCCAGAACTTCTCCCTCCTAGATCTGCAGGTGTCCTTGAAACACTTCGCCACTGAGCATCTTGCATAAGTTTTAAGTCTATCTACTATTTCTTGACATGAACTTTCCATATTTAATAGAATTTCCATACTCACAGCAGAATTCCCATCAGAGTGCTTCTAAGTGAAGCACTCAAAAGCAGGTATCTGTAAGATGTTAGCAAAGCATCAAAATTTTAAAAGTGAGCTGCTCCTTTAACCTGTTTCCAAATAACTAATCCTTCTTCAGAGCCCAGCTATATTAGGCTGTATAGTCGAAAATTCTGCAAGGTTCAGGAATGGAAAGAGTAGTCCAGAAGCACTGTGAAAATTATTTCATTTACAATAAAAATGCTTACGAAATCCATGAATTTTGGGGGTAATAATGACAGAAAGTAAGCCCATGATCTCACCTGCTCTCTCTCTGTATTTTGTTCTCTGTTTAAGAGAGAAAAACATCGGCTGCAATTCCAGACTCTTTCCTCTCCCAGTAGAGGAGGACAGGATTGTCTAGAATTTGTTTTATTTTTCAATTCCCAAAGAATATTCATACGAATCATTTACACTAGTGACTGGAAAAATTAGATAACTACAGATACACGACTTTGGAAATAAATTCTCGTCAATCGAAGTATTTGAAAGTGTTCTGACTAACAGCATTTGCTTCAAATACGATGCTTTTAATTATGGTTTTAATTGATTATTGATACTTAACTACAGGTGTTTGCAGGGAAAACATTCTGTATGAATAATTATATGATACGTGCAAAAAAACCAGTCATATCTGTTTCCACTGTGCAGTTTATCCAGTTTCAAATTAGAAAAAAATTACTAAGTATTTAACAATTCACATGCATAAACTCAAACATTTCAGCCCCCAAAAGTATTGATTTCTTTCAGTCTTGTATTAAGGCGTTCAGGAATTTCACCTAGGCAGACAAATATCGGATTTTTAAAAAAAGAACCAAAATAGAGAGACAAGCTATAACTCAGTTTTACTTCTGTTAACAAATACGACCAAAGTGAGTCCTGGTAGTACGCAGTTGCATTCTTTATCTTTTCAGTTGTGTAGAGCTGAGAGGAGTCAAAGTGATTGGGAAAGAGTTATCTTCAGCAAAAGTTTTCTTCAGCAGTGTCTTGATTTGGAGTGCTGAATAAGCCATTGTAATGTTATGTCTGCCAGGATAAATAAAACAAAATGAAAAACTCAACAGCCTGTTTGCAGAGTGTAGAAGGACAACAGAACACCAGCAGGCTAATACAAATAAAAAAACCCCAAACAAACAAAACCCAGAAACCACAGGCTCTCATTTACACCTAATTAAAAATTCAGTACTTAAAACTCCAGGTAGGGTTTTTTCCTGTTGTTTTTTGTTTGCTTTTAAATTACGTGCATTTTGTATTCTTGAAATATGATGACTGACATCAAGTTCTCTAAGCCACAGATGAAGAACTGCTGGAAAAGCAAAGATTTAAGATGACCATAAAATGAACTGTAAAATCCAGACTAGAATGAAATGCAGTGTGAGAACAAAGGCAGAAATACACAACCAGAAGGAAAGAGAAGGGCAAACATCTGACAAAGCATTAAGAAGCCACTTAGGCAGGCTGTAGGAGTCCAAGGTCTCTGAAAGGCATGCAACATTGGACTAAAATTTGATAGCTGAAATTGGTAGCCCTCCTGATACAATCTAATGCATTGGGCTGAAAACTGCAGCAGTTCACAAACTGATTCATGAGCAGATTAAGTGTTTTTGCCTCAAGGCAGTAACATCTGTCAGGGAGGTAGGAAGGATGTCAGGGGGCAGCAACAGCTCTAGCCCTCGAACTTAAATTTGTTGCCACATCTGTCCTAAGTTCAAGACAGCACTCCATGAACATCCTGGCAGACCAGCTTAGGCACTGAGACTGCAGACAAAAGCATCCCACGGCATCTAAAACAAAGCTAATAACTATATACTGATCTTCCACAGTCTCTCAGGACACAGAAAGTGGCTGCCTTACACCTACACCTCCTGATGAGACCAGTTAGCTAGGCTGCAGCTTGCACTGAAAAATGACTGTCATCTCATTCAAATGCATTGACATCAATCAAAAATGCAGAAGACAACGACAGCTCCCAGTCTTCTCCTTAACAGCCTAGTTTCATCACTTTAATAAAGTAAATATATTTTCATTATAGTTTTTCATTATAAATGATATTTTCCAGTCCCTTGATCTCCCTAGGTTCTTGCCCAACCTCTTTTCAGTTTCTCAAGGTCTTCCTCAAAATATGGCACACAGTGCTCCAGTAATGCCTGCACAGTTCCAAACACACGTGATATACGCAGTCTGCTCCCATTTGTTATTTCTTTGGGCAAATATTCAGGAACCAGGTTAGCCTTTCTTGGCACAATGTTACACTGGAAGATACGTGACTGATTCTCAGTTAGGATTTGAGTCTTTCTCATCACTACTTCCAGGACTTCCACAAGTAAGTGATCTACACGGTTCTCCATTAGTGATCATTCTTTTCATTATTTTCCCATTTGCAAATTTTAGCATGCTTTTTTTGCATGCTTTTCTCCTCCAGGCCATCCATATAAATGAACCAGGATCAAAACCTATTTTCTCCAGGATCCTTTCAGAAATTAAGTTGTTTTTACCAGTTTCTAGTCACAATACCACTTTTGAGATCCTCCACTGCAGCCTTGCCACTTTGATGAGGATCAAGCACTGCATTTCTAAAACCTCAGTCACCTTCACTGCCCTTCACTTATGCAGATAATCCTGACTATGTTGTCTTCCTCAGTCCTTATATCCCAAAGTCTAATCTTCCCCAGAGTAACACTACGTTCCGTGTATTTCCCTCACTCAGAGGTAACCGTTGCACCCCAAGCTGCAGCAAACCTGGCTCTGGTCTCCTTCAAACCAACGTACCCAAATCGTGTACACCATTTCCAAGAGAAGCCCTCACTGCCTAACACATCCCTGCACGCAGCCGAAATCTCCCCCGGCTCTCTGAAGCCCAGGTGTCATGGCATAGTCTCCTCACCACCTCCACGACCTGATCTTCTCTGCCTAGGATGGAAATTTCCCCTGCTGGCTTTCCTCCCATTCCCGCTCCCACCATCTCTCATTCAGCTGAGCCCTACAGAGCTGCCCAGCTCTTCTAACGAGTCTGGCTTCCTCAAAAAGCAGCTATAAATACCTACCCAGGCTGTATCCCTCCCATCCAGCACCACTTGCCTTAGCAGCGTGCAGGGAAGAAGGGTGGCACAGAGGCAGCATGCCCCCAGGCAACTGCTGCTGCTGGCTCAGCCTGTGCTTCACCCCTTTCTCCTGCCCTGTGAAGGGAAGGGGACAACATGACAGAGGAAAGGGACAGGAAAGTGGAAGAAAGGGGGGAGAGAGGAAAGGGCAAAAAGCAAAGGCAGATGGAAGACAACTTCATGGGGTTTTTATAGGTCCTCACTGACTTCAGGATACACTCTTTGCGTCTCCAGCAGGAGAAAAGCACTAGTCCCTCAGTTTGAGGAACACCGCCATGCAGCCGGACACATGTAAGGCCTGCTTACAAAGTAAAATCATGTATGGAGCAAAACGCTTACCAAAACTTTTTAAGTATCACCTAATAATTGGAAGGCCTTCATATCCAGTTACTATTTTTTCAAAAGTAACACAGTTTTTGTGAGGGATTCAATTACTTTGAGTTTTAAATATGCTTTTCCAAGGCCCCTATCAAATTAATTTCTTAAATTCTCATGGAACTAAGTAATTCTACAAGTGATTTTTAAATTACACATAATTCTATGTTAAAACAAATACAATTTGCATGCAATATTTGCAACAAAATCTTTCGAAGTAAACTGAGATTTTCAGTTATATATTGGAGTTAGATATTCAAATCTCATTAACATTTTTAACATCTGATCCAAAGTACAAAGCATACACTGATTAATGCTGTAAGAAAAAGAAGCTTACCGATGTTATCCTTCTCTTTACAGGAAATAGAATAGCAACAGATTTCTCTGTCTTGAATAGCTGAAAGGTTTCTACAGAAACAAAAATAATAAAATAAGTAGTGTCATAACTCCACAAAAACTGACAAAAGAAACTTCCATTAAATTATACGTTTTCTGCTTTTTATTCAGTGGGTTCAATTCTATCCCTTAAATTATAAAGATTAAAAGGTTATAAAGTCATTTCACAAAAAATCAAATTTCTCATTAAGTCAGTGCAATAGTGAATAATAAAAACACAGAAGTCCATGAGCTGAAAATAACATTTTGTAGCAGCGACCAAGTAACATTACCCTTAGCATTCACCTTTTACTCTTTTCACTTAGAATTCAGAGTTTTTATCTCTAATAACTCTTAGAATCAAGTAAGAGCACTCAAATGATCACACCATTAATCTTCAGGATGTTTATTATATCATACTTAAATATATCAGATCTGATTCCTACTGAAACGATGCCTCTACATTTAGGAAGAAACTGACTCTTAATTAACTTCTGTTTCTTTCTGGTAAATTCCAGAATGAGCACTTCGTTATTTTTTCATTTATTTATCCTCACACAAGTGACACAGACATGCAGGAAACAGATTACGTTCCTGGAGCAGATGGGGAGTGGAGGCACCAAGAAGGAGAGTCTTGAGATCACACAAGAGACTCAAATATAGAAGAGAGCTAAATAGTGACCTCCCTGGACTTCAGGAGAGCAGACTTGGCCTCTTCAGGGATCTGCTTGGAAGAGTCCCATGGGATAAGGCCCTGTAGCGAAGAAGGGCCCAAGAAAGCTGGATAATATTCAAGGATCATCTCCAAGCTCAAGAGCAGCCCATCCTAATGAGTCCGGAAAAAAAGCCAGGAGGCATAAGTGGATGAACGATGGGCTCCTGGCAAAACCCAATCACAAAAAGGAAGCATACAGAAGGTGGAAGCAGGGACAGGTAACCTGGGAGGAATACAGAAACATTGTCCAAGCATGCAGAGACACAGTTAGGACAGCCAAAGCCCAACTGAAATTGGATCTTGTGAGGGATGTCAAAGGCAACAAGAAGGGCTTCTATAAGTATGTAAGTGACAAATGGAAGACAAGAGAAAATGTGGGCCCATTGCTCAATGAGACAGGGGACCTGGTTACACATGACATGGAAAAAGCAGAAGTACTGACTGCCACCTTTGCTAGTGAGATTAGCCTTCAGGAATCCCAGGCTCCAGAGACCAGGGGGAAAGTCTGGAGCAAGGAAGTTGTACCCTTGATGGAAGAGGATCAGGTCAGGGAATACATAAGCAGACTGGACATACAGAAGTCCATGGGCCCTGGTGGGATGCACCTACAAGTGATGAGGGAGCTGGCTGATGTCATTGTGAGGCCACTCTTGATAACCTTTGAACTATCATGGCGACTGGGAGAGGTGCCTGAAGAGTAGAGGAAAGCAAATGTCACTCATCTTCAGAAAGAGCAGGAAGGAGGACCCAGGGAACTACATAACAGGCAGCCTCACCTTGATCCCTGGGAAGGTGATGGAGCAACTAATCCTGGAAACCATTTCCAGGAATGTGACGGACAAGAAGGTGATCAGGAGTAGTCAGCATGGATTCACAAAGGGGAAATCATGCTTGACCAACTCGATAACCTTCTACAATGAAATCTACAGCTTGGTAGATGAGGGGAGAGTAGTGGATATTGTGTACCTTGACTGTCTCCCATAATATCCTCATAGACAAGCTGAGGAAGTACGGGCTGGATGAGCAGACAGTGAGGTGGAGTGAAAACTGGTTGAACAGTCGGGCCCAGAGGGTGGCAATCAGTGGCACGAAGACTAGTTGGAGGCCAGTAACTAGCGGTGTACCCCAGGGATCAATACTGGGTCCAATCCTGTTCAACATTTTCATCAATGATCTGGATGATGGGGCAGAACGTACCCTCAGCCAGCTTGCTGATGACACAAAACTGGGAGGAGTGGCTAATACACCAGAGGGTCATGCTGCCATTCAGAGGGACCTCCACAGGCTGAAGAAATGGGCTGACAGGAACCTCCTGCAGTTCAACAAGGGGAAGTGCAAAGTCCTGCCCTTGGGGAGGAACAACCCCAGGCACCAGTACATGCCGGGGGCCAACTATCTGGGAAAGCAGCTTTGCAGAAAAGGACATGGGGGTCCTGGTGGACACCAAGTTGAACATGATCTAGCAACATGGAAAAAAAGGCTAATGGTATCCTGGGCTGCATTAGGAGGAGTGTTGCCAGCAGGTTGAGGAAGATGATCCTTCCCCTCTACTCAGCACTGGTAAGGCCATACCTGGAGTGCTGTATCCAGTTCTGGGCTCCCCAGTACAAGAGGGATGTGAAGCTACTGGAGACAGTCCAGTGAAGGGCCACTAAAATCATTAAGAGACTGGAGCATCTCACATATTCCGAAAGGCTGAGAGAGCTGGGACTGTTTAGCCTAGAGAAGAAAAGGCTCAGGGGGGATCTTATTAATGTGTACAAATATCTGAAGGGAGGTTGTAAAGAAGATGGACCCCAGTGACAGGACAAGAGGCAATGGGCACAAATTGAAGCACAGGAGAACCCCTCTGAACATAAAGAAAACACTTTTTACCTCTGAGGGTGACCGAGCACTAGCACAGGTTGCCCAGAGAGGTTGCAGAGTCTCCATCCTTGGAGATACTCAAAAGCCGTCTGGACACGGTCCAGGACAATCAGCTCTAGGTGGCTCTGCTTCAGCAGGTGGGTGGACAAGATGACCTCCAGAGGTTCCTTCCAACCTCAGCCATTCTGTGTTTCCTAAGTCCGAGTTTAGTTGCTTAGCTTTTGGATCATCCTTCTATACTGAAACTTCACTTCACTTTCTACTGATTAAAATTATGTGATTTGAGACATAGAATCCTATTCTGCAAAATGAGTGCTATACTGGCCACTTTTACAAAATTGTATATTTTCTTTACAATTATCCTTACAATGCATCAATTTAAGTTAGTTTCAGCAATCCATAAGTATATGCTTTGGATACATGCCAAAAATATCTGAATTGCTTAAATTTACAGACAGTAGTTTGAAATTGTTCTGTTCTAATGCCATTCGAGCATTAAACTGCCACTACAATGTACCCTGAAAAGTGTAAGTGAGCCTATTACTATCTATAGCAGTTGTATCTTCGGTGATGGGAAAACAGGATTATCTGAAACAACTTTATACAACCAAAATAATAATCAAGAGAGGTTCAAATCTACTGCAGTCAGTTATCAGCCTAGATTGCTGTTTCAGCTGCCAGCAGAGCTTGAAGTGGAGTATCTGAGAATGTAAAAAGGAATCTCTTATAGCTGGTTATTGCCATAGATTTTCTCTTACATATCAAATTTCACAGTGTCTCAGCTTTTTAGAGGCCAGCTACTTACAATTTCTCAATTAACTGCTTTTCATCCAGTGCACCTGGAAGGTCTCTTTTATTTCCAAGGACTAACACCTGAAAGAAATCATTCATATTCATGTTAAATCCAGGAGCAATAAAAGTTTATTTTTGTCTTTAACCATTTGTTCGCATTAAGTTGGCATCTAAGTATTTAGAACGCAATAGCGGACATATTGAAAATGACTAATGACTGTGGGAGCATCACGGAAATCCCACTCCTAGTCAGGGTCAGATGCTGGATGCACACCCACTGAAAACTGGATCCAGTTATTTCTGGGTGTATCAGTATCAGGAGTCTCTGGAAGTGAATGTCTCCATTCTGGATGGCAGTATGGGATGACGTCAGATTGCATGCAACTAAACCTGGAGGAGAGGATGCACCAGGTGCACTCAAGCCACCGACAGACATTCAACTCACAGGACCAGACAGATGTTAATCAAAAGTAGGGCCCCAGCAGTGGAGGCTGGGTCCTCAAGACCCAGACATGATTCTCTCTACAGTTTTGCTCCCCTGCTTCTTAACATTGACATACTAAACAGCCAGGCATCCAAACCATGTATCACCCAAGCACCAGCCAAGTGACTGATTCCTCTCCCTCCACTTTGAGCATCCACAGTAGAAATCAGAAAGACGGCCATTAGGAATTAAGTCTGAGAAATGCAGAAAACCTACTGAATAGATGCTGGAACTTAAGAGTTCCTACGCAATACTTAAGGCTTCAAGTATAAATTAAGGTCAGATAAATGGGTTGAGCACATTCTAAGATAAAGTAAGCAATGGAAGGTTTTTCTAATTATGATTACATTATTGTTTTCCAGATGCATTACAATTCTGAGTCAAGACTGTCCCATTATTTCCAATGAATCTGGAACACATTAAAACTCATTACTTGCAGTCTCAGATTAATAAAGCTACCTTAAAATTTATAATGCCAAAGCCTGAGTACAATAAATTGAAGGACGTTCAATACTAGTTACTACCTATGAAATAAAAGCAAGTAAAAAAATACATTGGACCTTGGAAATTACCGTGCTAATCAGGCTGGGCAATTCGAATGTGGTATTATAACATGTAAAAGGAAAGGAACTTAATTAAATGCTTCTGAAGATATGAGAGACCTCTCATTTCAGGAAGGAAAACTGAGAAGTAAAATAGGATCTGAAGACAGTACAAAGGACAGACAATGTCACTCGCCATGAATAGCATGACTATAGATTTCTGTAGGATTTGTTCAACATGTACTTAACATATAAAAACGCAACAATAATAGCAAACGTTATAAAAAAGAAGGGGAGTCACTTGAAAAATTCTCTTTCAAGAATGGATGTGTGTCACAATGATTTTATGTTGGCTGTCTGTCTACTCATCCTCAGATGACTTCGACCACTTGCACTGGCCAAGTGTCCAAATATTTGCTTACAAAAATGGGGCCAAGCAAGAACCATCAAGTTGTGAGTAACTTCTTTCTGATTTGTATGTACCATTGTTCTCTCTCTTGTGATCAAAGGCATGAACTCTTGCTTGGTGATGTCAGCACCAAAGATCAATACTAACCTGATAGATTCCTACTAGGTCCAAATTGGCAGATTACATTTAATTAAACAACATTAGTCTCCACCTCCATTATTCCTCACTAGAATTTCAGCAGAATATACTATTCTTTGACACTTCCTACTGGAGAACAGATGCATATTTGCATTTTTTCCGCACAGTTTAGTTTGAAAAACTAAAAAAATCAAGAAAAAGAAAGAGTCAGGACACATAAAAAGTCAAGCTCCTCCACAATCTCTGGAAGCAGAGGACTATTTGATGTTAGTGTCTGCCAACCTTCAGAAAGACAAATCTCACATGCCTTAAGATACTGCCAGAAACGTATCTGGGTCACTAGTTTAAACCCAGCCAACAAGGAGACTGACTGGAAGTAATTACTGTCTGATAATGCCACATGTGAAAATGAATTTTTTCCGAATCTATTCTGACCTTCAGATGAGAAAACGAACACACTGTAGCACTGATAAGATGCTGAGTCCTCTGAAAAAATGTCACAATGATTTTTGTAAGAGCGCTCAATGTATCAAGGCTGCATCGTATTTAAGCTAGTGTTTCAAGAGTCCAGAGGAACCAATTCATGAGGATTTAGGCTACACTGTCTACATTCAGGTAAGAATAATAATCAAAATACTTACTGGAATTCCATGCAATTGTGGCTTATCTATCAAACTGTGCAGCTCATTCTTTGAAGCTTCTACTTTTTCTACGTCTGCTGCATCCACCATGTAACTGCAATGGGAATATAGTTATTTATGGTATTGTCCATTACTTGCAGAAAGTCTCATTAAAACATCTGAAATGTGACAAATGCGTTCACATTGACAACAGCATTAGAACAATCCTGAGTTGTGTAAGTCCTGCATTTATTAATAGAGGAAGATACAAAATTAAATATGGGCTGTGGGGAAAAAATGGCCTGGAACATGCAATTACTTATATATCTGGGTTGCTGAATGTGCAAAAACACACTACTTTTACCGTGTTGGGTCTTCTCATGTGATGGAGGTGGACAGGAAGAAAAGCGTATCTATATTAATAATATATATTGTAAAATACATTTTGTATGGGCATACACAAGAAAACTTACACAACTGCATTGACTCCTCTGCAATAACGCTCCCACATGCTTCGAAACCTTGGCTGCCCTCCAATGTCCCATACCTGGAAAAGGTAAGAACACCCCAACCCCAAAATGTTTTTGAACTACACAGTACTAACAGGACAGAAGAACTCTTACATGCAGCATGCAGGTTGTATTGACGATGCCTAAATGTAGGCAGTTTTTTAAGTGACCTTCCTCAAGAGACTGGTCTTCTCAGCCCCTTCCAGTCAGTGGAGGGGGATAGGCACATTCACAGGGCAAGTCAGTCCTGTGACATTAAGAGCTCCAAATGTCCATTTGGAGAACACTACCCTTTCCCACTCACTGCAAGTCTTAGATACGAAAGTGAATTCTTGCAAATACACAGTCTAAAACCCAGAAAAAATAGCATCATTGTATGAAAACAGGTATGAAGTTGCATTTTTAATGGGGCTAGGGACACCTGAGTTAAGAATGCATCAGGCCTTCAGCAGAATAAAGACAGGTATTAAGTAAATGAAGAGTTGGTCGGAGAGCAGACCGAGTCCACGTAAAGGATGATATACTCTAGGGAGCTCCAATACCTCCACAGCTCTCCCATTTATTCATCAAATGTGCTTTAAAAGACACATGGATTAACTGATCAGAACCAGAAAGGAAACAGTAGTGTAGGGTAGACCTGAAGTGATTAATCAGTGAATCTTAAGGAAAGGAAGCTCAAATTCTGCTTGGGATTTTATAAAGCTCCAATCCTGCAAATACTTATGCATGCTATTAGTGTCCAGCAATCCCACTGAATTCCTTATCATTAAAAAGCTAGCACATTATTTTTCTGTACAGGAGTTACTCTTTCTGCTTTGCTTGCAAAAATTCAGTATTTTTGGTGGATGGCAATAATCTTGTTTCAAAACCATTTCCAAGATCAAAATACTAAGGAAAGGATCTAAATCATGCAGGCAAGGGCTGTGTGATGATGTAGCTATTGCAGCTACATCCAAAGACAGTTGTGTTACAAGTGACACACCTATTATAATAGTGCTGAACACTGAAAAGTAGAAGGAATGGATTTGTTCCTATGTCAAGGACAAAGAGAAGTAATTATTTCTTATTTTAATCAGATTTAGCTCTCAAAGCAATACGTACCGTACACCAGACCTAGGAGGCATATCCATTACAGCACAAACTACATTTGGAAGTAACATACACAGAAGCAAAATTTTCTTAAGAGTTTTTTTCATATTTATAGTTTATAAATCCAAAGATATTCAACCTGTTGTGGCAACAAAGACTTGCACAAAAGAGCAAGACTTAATAGAATCTTGGAATAAGGCCTTTTTCAACTAATGTGGACTGTATTTTTAATTCCACAATCCATAAATCATATTTATGTATCAGTTTCTCTATCATTTTCAACACCTTATGTTCATATTTTAGATAGAAATATTTCCCAATTCACCATTAAAATAATTCCCTGATTGATATCTTACCATTCCTTCTGGCATAAAATTATTGTATCACCTAAATGTAGATTGCCTTTGATCCCCTTTACAAGATAAAGAATTTTACATATGAAAGAGAGTTGCATGAACTTCTGACCATGAACTGGGTATCAATTATTATCTGCAATGACATTTTAAGCAATGTTTCAAAAGTCTTAATAAAATAAACCTTTTATTTTAAAAGCTTGAAAGAGATGAGTACACAGTTCAGTATTATAGTTAGATGACAAACCTCACACCAACACTTAATTATTCCAATAACTCATCAGGACCTTGAAACTATCAGTAACCATCTGGTGCACATCTGTGTGTCTGGAAAAAGAAACTAAATTATTTTCTTGGTAGATCAGAGAAGAAAGAAGGGGAAAGAGGACAGGGAAGGCCAGTAGTAAGATTAGATTTTTGGAGACTGACAGCGATTATTCCTGGTAGCCGCAAAAATCTACAAGATGATGTAGCCTGGACTAATCACAAAATAAATAATACAAGATAAAGAAATACTGGTTTTGTCCTTGTTTGATGATATACAATATCTATACTATATTAAATTGCACTGCAGAACAAGTATTATTCTCATTAGGAAAAAAAGTCACCTTGAAACAATGGAAAGGTAAGTCATTTCCAGTCAGTTTCCCTAATAAGGCTTACAGCTATTCATTAAAGTACAACATGAAGGACACAAGATAGACTAGGTGTTTTTAACAGTGCTTGGAACCCAGTTTAGGTCAATATATTAAGTTATAATTATCTGAAATAGGGAAAGAAAATAAATGCATGAAATAAAAAAAAAAAATCCTCACCTCTTTGCCTATGAAATTAAAATGTTACTAGCAGTAACTTTCTAATACTCTTTATTATATTGAATAGCCAATGACAGAGTTAACTATTCAAAACACAAATCTCTGCCCCAAACCATTTCTACTGTACGTGACTGAACAGGCAGAACTGTGACGATACAAGAGGCGCCCAGGAAGGAAAGGGGAGAGGTCTTAGCACGAAAGAAGTTTTCTTCCATAAGCCTTGCGTGTTTTGTACATCACCAATTTTTGTATCCCAGTATTTAATACACAGGTAAAAAGTATATTCTGGGTGTGAACTGGGAGAGGCAGGAGACTATACCTCAACAGCAGAATATACGGCTAGCTATGAAAGAAGTTTATTTTGTCTGGGTGTTTTTAAAAAGAGACTGGGCTTCAAATTGCTCCCATGGCTTTCATTGGTCTCTCAGGAATAAAATTTTCATAATATTTAAGAGGTAATTTTATCCCTAGAAGACCAGCTAATTTTAAGAATCAGAAAATGCCTACAGAATGACCAAACCAGAGAAAAAGTTTCTTTGATACCCAGTACCATTGCCTCACAGGAAATTAAAATCTCAAGTTCGTGTTGTTTAGGCTCAATCTCAAAGGCATACATCTTATTTCTACTGCATTTTACAAATCACTATTTTACTTGTTCCTGTCTACTCCTATAGAGTAGTAATTCTTATCGTGCTTGCAGGTCTACATTCTCATAAAATAATGCAATGTTTTAATTTGTATACTAGATTAATCAGCATACTTTGGAATCATCATTTACCATAGTGCTTATACTTACCTGTTAAATCAAATTCTTCCAAAACAGGAATCTCTCTGGGTATGTCTCTTGTACAACTTCTTCATGTGGATCTAAAGGTCCTTCTGAAGACCACAGCTACCAGCTATGTTTAAGGAGCAGGTCCTTTTTTTTTTTTTTTTTTCACAGAGGTATCATGACAGTTGAGCAAAAATGCAGCTGGGGAATAGGTTCAAAGGTTTTCGAAAGCTTTCAGTTACAGGAAAGCTCATTAACACTCTAGTTGTGTTTCTTTTAATTAGCTTATATTGTGGGAAGGCTTGACGGTTAATGAAAACGTTGCAGGAAAATTATTTTCTAGATGTCAGTTTCACATGGCTTTTTTTCAGACATGCTGGATAGGATATTTCTTGTGGACAGAGATGTGTACAATGACACATTTGTATCTCGATGTCAATGCATGGGTTCAGTACCTACGAACTCACAGTAGTCAGTGAAGCCTGTTCAGCTGACCACACGTAACATCTTCTTTAGGATGACAGAATTACGCTCTAGGCTTGACAGTACTGACTAGAGCTCCTCTGACTATCATTAAAGGAGCTTAACCATCATTGCAGACATATAGCTGTTTACATTCAGGCATCTTAATTTGCAAGCTGAATCTGACACTACAAATACTTGAACTCAGAAATATACCTTTCTGCTTGGAAGTATTCAGAAAATGTCAGCCATAAAACCTAACCTGAACAAACAGGTGAGGCAATTCTAAACACAGAAGAGTATTTGGGCAAAATAAGGTAGCACCAGCAACATCCAAAACTACATTGTACACAGACAAGTCCACGTATACTGAGATGTGCCTAATGAGCTCATGCATACACAGCAAGCAGTCACAGCATTCATAGCCAACTCAATGTGTAATGACAGGGAGTAACTGGAAAGCATGGGATTCATTTCCCTCAACTTCAGCCATCTTAAATGTAGGCATCTAATCCAAGTGACTAAAATTCCCCTGTGGCTACTGAAGAGCTCAGAGAGCACCCACAGCAGGAAACAACTGCATCTGTCTTACCCACCTTGCCCACCAGGTGAACCATTCTTGCAAAGCACCCACTGCTCTCCATTGAGTTTAGACAACAGGCTCAAGCTGGCTTCCTCCTTTTCACCTGGCTAAGCTCAGGGGAAACAAATCCTAAATAATCACCTATTCTAGGCTGGAATCTTCAACCAGTAATGTTCAGCTTCTCCGTCTAATAAACGGGAAGAACAAAAAGAGCTAAATCAAATAACCTTAAAATTTTTAATAAATTGCCCTGTGGATACAAAACTACAGAGCCTTACTTGTAGTACTAGCCATGTAACCTATTATGGAAGTTAGAATACTGTACTACCTTAGAATACTTACTACCTATTATCCTATATTTCAGAAATGCCTTTACAGTTGCTCTTAAAGCTGAAAAACATATGCCACGTGGCTGCACTTTCTGCAGGCAATACTTCCCAGAACACCATGTTCTTTGAAATCAGTCTTAGTCCTTTAAAGAACCCTGTTGTCACTCCTCACTGGCGATAAAGCCCAACTTTTAAACATTTTTTGCAACTAGGTATTTTATTTTAGTCACGTCAGACAGAAAAAACGCTATATGCATAGTTTATAATTCTTTAATTTAATCATAGCACTTTCACTGAAGAACTGGAAATGGACTTAGACTTGCAACACAAAATGGCTGCATATCTTCAACTCCTGAAAACAAGCACAGAGGCATTTTAATGGGAGGGGGTATTTCTCAATGATCAGGGTATATTTGCCATTTTATCAGAGACACAAGGTACAATGTTGGAAGCATCAACAGGTAGATTTTAAACAGGACACACAAGCAAAGTCTGTTCTCAGAAACCATTTTCTGAACCTCGTGCTGCTTACCTCCACGTTGTCTTCTAAGGCAGGAGAGTACCAGGGAACCCAGCTTTAGAGATAAGACTGTAATCCTCTCAATCAAGACATAGCACACCTCTAAACAGAAGGAGCCAATCTATCCTAGCCTCAGTAGTGTGTTCTCCCCAAAGCAGAAAGCCCTGATTCTGTACAATCCTTTGTACTCTCTTTTCACATGATCATGAATCAGTCTCTAGTCATCAAAATCCAAGAGATTCTGGTGAAAGTAGGCATATAGAAGTTATAAAGCTGTAGGCAGAACTTGCATTTGGAAGACTGAGAGCAAAGAGACCAGAGGCAAGGACACTGATAGCTCAAAACAGCTGATCAATAACTACTGTAGTGATTATTAATTTTGCTTCTCCTTGAAGAACATATAACCATGAAAGCAAAAATGAGTATTTGCTCAATAGTAGCAAAAAGCCAGGAGGATATGCAACAGTGTGTATGCTGGGAAAAGGTAATCTAATATTGGTAGATGAGACAAGAAAAGGACATTCTCCCATGACAGATTTAACCCCACAGAGCAGCTCCCTGGCACTCTCCTCATTTGTCCCCCTTGCTCTCTACCTCTCAAGTCTGAGCAATCCTGACAGATTCCCAGCATTTATCAATGAACCAAAGCTGCTGAGGACAGAGCTAACCAGGGGCAGCATTTATGGTTCCCAGGTGTCCCAACAGGATGTTAGAACAGAACATATGTTTATGTAAGCTGCAGATAACTTCAAGCTGAGAGAGGATAAAAAGAAAAGATCAGAATCCTAAAGTATCCAGACCAACTAGAGGGATGGTCTGAAATAAGGCAGCTGGTATTTAACACACACAAGTTCAGAATGCCACATTTGGACAGAGGGAACCAAATGCACTAGCACAAAACGGATAAAAACCAGGTATAGGTGCGGGACAAAAAGCTTGAGCAGTTCACAAACTAAGTATGCGTTTCAACAGTGTTGCAAATCTTAAATCAGCATGTACTAGCAGAAACATCTTATGTACGATTTTGGAAGTATGTACTGCCCTGTCCTCAGTGTCAGGGAGGCTCCTATATTGGTTTTGAGCATCAGTCTATAGAACAGACACAGACAAATTTGAAAAAGTCCTGATGAGTAAAGAAAGGGTGAGAAGAGATTTTGAAAATATGACCTATGAAGAGGGGGGAGGGAAGCAAAACCATAATGTTTCCCAGGAAATGGCTGCCAGATATAGAAGAGAAGAAAAAAGCAGCTCAATTTGTGATGACAGCAACTCATGTTAGATACTAGGAAAAAAGCTTTCTAACACTTAGAGTGAAAGAACATTGTACAAAACAAGGGATATTGTAGATCCTTCTTCATGGAAGAACAAATTCTAAGAAACAATTACCTAAGATATTTGAGTAAATATCTGATTCACCTCAGAGCACAAGTTTGGTTTAGATGATTCCTTGAGATAGAATCATAGAATCATTGAGGTTGGAAAAGACCTCTAAGATCATCGAGTCCAACCATCGACCCAACACCACCATGCCCACTAAACCATGTCCCTAAGCGCCTCATCTACACGTCTTTTAAATACTTCCAGGGATGGGGACTCCACCACTTCCCTGGGCAGCCTGGTCCAATGTTTAACCACTCTTTCAGTA
>NW_008796110.1:3346660-3361086 GCF_000699145.1 Aptenodytes forsteri
CATCCCTGGAGGTATTTAAAAGATGTGTAGATGAGGCGCTTAGGGACATGGTTTAGTGGGCATGGTGGTGTTGGGTCGATGGTTGGACTCGATGATCTTAGAGGTCTTTTCCAACCTCAATGATTCTATGATTCTATTCTATGATTCAATACCTCCAGGGATGGTGACTCAACTGCTTCACTGGGCAGCCTGTTCCAATGCTTGAAAACCCTTTCAGTGAAGAAATTTTTTCTAATATCCAGTCTAAACCTCCTCTGGCACAACTTGAGGCCGTTTCTTCTTGTCCTTTTGCTTGTTACTTGGGAGAAGAGACCGACCCCCACCTCGCTACAACCTCCTTTCAGGGAGTTGTAGAGAGCAATGAGGTCTCCCCTCAGCCTCCTCTTCTCCAGGCTGAACAACCCCAGTTCCCTCAGCCGCTCCTCATAACACTTGTTCTTCAGACCCCTCACCAGCCTCGTTGCCCTTCTCTGGACATGCTCTAACACCTCAACGTCCTTCTTATAGTGAGGGGCCCAAAACTGAACACAGTATTCGAGGTGCGGCCTCACCAGTGCCGAGTACAGGGGCACAATCACTTCCCTACTCAAGATCAACAACAAGATCAACTCTTGGTCCTCATTTTTAGGAGTCCGAATGGTTACTCTGAATGACTGGTGAGACATTCAACGCTGCCTGTTCTGACTCAGGACACTGGCTTCTAGCCCCACGTGTTTGTCCCAACCACTGTAGAGGTTCCTATCTAATGCATGATCCTGTCTCACACTCTGCAGCGCACAACTCCCAGCACAGATACAGTCTCCAAGGCTTCTCATCCCAAATTATCAGATGGGAGAGTGTTTTCATACTTTTCCTTCTTAGTTGATTATTGAGTAATTCTGAGTATGCTCCATGCTTATTCTCTGAGCCACTCTCTAACCCTCATTTAACTCCTTTCCACAGCATCACAGAACCACCAAGGCTAGCGGGGGCCTTTGGAGATTGTATAGTCCAACTTGCCCTGGTCAAAGCAGGGTCACCTAGAGCAGACTGCTCCAAGGATGGAGACTCCAGAACCTGCCTGGTCAACCTGTTCCAATGTTCAATCACCCTCACAGTAAAAACACTATTTTCTTATGGTTTAAATGGAATTTCTCATATTTTAGTTTGTGCCCATCACCAGTTGTCCTGTCACTAGGCACCACTGAGAAAAGTTTGGCTACATCTTCTGGCTACATTGATGAGATCTCCCTGAGCCTTCTCTTCTCTAGGCTAAACAGTCTCAGATATCTCAGCATCTCCTCATATGAGAGATGCTCCAGGCCCTTAATCATCTTCATGGCCCTTCACTGGACTCTCTCCAGTAGCTTCACATCCCTCTTGTACTGGGGAGCCCAGAACTGGACACAGTACTCCAGGTATGGCCTTACCAGTGCTGAGTAAAAGGGAGGGGTTACCTTCCTTGACCTGCTGTCAAAGCTCTTCCTAATGCAGCCCAGGATGCCATTGGTCTCTCTGCTGCAAAGGTACACTGCTCACCAACGGTCAATTTGGCGTCCACCAGGACCCCCAGGTCCCCTTCTGCAAAGCTGCTTTCCAGCCAGTCAGCCTGTAGTGGTGCCTGGGGTTGATCCTTCTCAGGTGCAGGACTTTGTACTTTCCTTTCTTTAACTTCATAAGGGTGCTGTCAGCCCATTTCTCCAGCCTGTCGAGGTCCCTCTGGATGGCAGCATAACCCTCTGCTGTATCAGCCACTCTTCCCAGTTTTGTATTACCAGCAAACTTGTTGAGGGTGCACCCTGTCCCATCATCCAGGTTACTAATGAAGACGCTAAACAATCCCCGGGGTCTATCACTAGTAACTGGACATCCTGCTGTGGCTCACAGCCCTTTTGAATCCAGCAGTACAGCTTTTTCTTACACATAACTATCATAAATCACTGGGACATGCCACAAAAATTCTTCTTTATAGAAATAATAGAAATAGAAATAGAAATCAGCCCAGATACGGCACGGTCTTTTCAGAGTGACCCTAGCCATACGTAATAGCCAGTACTTGCTGAAACACTGCTGGAGCTATACAGGCAGCACACACAGAGGCTTGTATTACTGCATGACACGTGAGATGGTGAAATGACAGGTGAGATATTTTTTAGTTGCTGCTGAATAGCAGGATGAAGCATTACAAAGCAGAAGGATTCTAAGAGGATGTTTGGAGACTTGGAAACTCTACTATCCAGAGGAGGGAGGAGTGCTGCAACGAAGAAAGCTGGGAGAGGAACGCACAGAGCTGGGATACTCCTCCTCCTCCTCCCTCTCTGCCACATCAGAGCAAATAGCAAGTAGCAAGAAGCTTGGCTTTGCCCCCCAGCAGACTGGCCTGCACCGGCCCGGGCTGCAGCTCCCGTGGAAGGACGCTGGCCTCTAGTGGTGACAGCTGGGGTGACCGCAGTCCAACCTCCGCAGCTCCAGTCCCCCGAAGCAGCTCCTCACTGCTCCCTCCGGACTGCAATATCCAGGGGGGTTGCAGAAACTGGCTGGCAGTGCTATTTTGAGAGTAAGCTTAAACAAAGTCCAAGAGCAAGGAAAATTTAGCTGCTGCATTGCCTGTGTGTATGCACGTCTTGTGTTGCTCTTTCATTTTGATACCTGAGACTATTCTAAGACCATCACTGTGAGAACCAAAGGTTGATTAGTTGGAGCTTCACAATCATTTAAAATAACAGTTCATGATCCATGTCTTCTGAGGCTCTCAAAATTTGGTTAAAAGAATTTTTTTAGCTACTGTCTAGCTTATTGAACAGTAATCTTTTTGCTTTGGTGAGATTTACTAATACTGAGCTAATCCAAGAAATTCCATCAAAATCAAATCACTCAGCAAACAACAAAACTTGCTTGGAATTAAAACCCCAAATTAATTCCATCATAGATTTTTTTTTTTATCAGGAAAAAAGTAATAGCCATCAGTTTTGTTATTAACTTCATCAAAAAAGTTTTAACAGATCCCTAAGTTGTAGTACATTAGGTATTCTGATGCTGGAAATCATCCTGTAATTTAATACCTCAACCACAACCTCAAAATCCATAAAGCTTCCTGCTTAGATTTCAAATACTGCCTGGTAAAATCTTTCCTCTTTGCCTCCTCTTTTTTTTTAAATAATAGGTGACAGGTTTCATTAAATACATTGACAAGCCAAAATTTGACAATTCATGGTTAAAGCTGACAGCTTTACATTTCTGATCATGCTCAATTTCAATTAAAGAGCACATGAAATTGGCCTCTTCCTACAAAATGTTTCGGCTTGCATAGATCAGTGTTTTTCTTTCAGTATGGTTCAGATAAATACTCATATACAGAGGCATGCCAGTGATCATACTTTTATACTCTAGGATTAGAGACTAAATAAGAGAATAAATCTGCTGCCTTCTGGAAACGACTGTCAAAATCAGAAGAAAGTCAAGAAGACCGTGGGCTCCTTAGTTCTTGTTGCCTTCTGGAATTGTATGGAATCTAGAGATAGAACTGTAGTCAGGAAACCAGGCAGTGACACTGCACTAGCATAGCATGTCCTTCTTAGTGGCCTACCCCAAAATACGGCAAAGAACACATAAAGGATTAGTATCGCCTACTACTTGGTGTTGCAACTTTCTTTGCCTAAGATGATCAGTCTTAGCCTTCGGGAATGCCATTTTTTCACTTGATGACTTTTTGACCCAGATGGTTTCTCAGCCTCACTCCTATAGTAAGTTTAATTGATTCTGTTTTGCAGTGTCCCCTGAGACCTTTGAAAAAGGTCAGACGCAAGACCTACCTGCTTACCATGAAGATCACTCCTGCCATGTTTGAAGGACTTCACAGGTTTAGTAAAAAACCACTTTATCCAGGAATTTTAACAATAGCTGACAGTTGGATATCATAAGGTTTCTGTGAGAAAGGTAACTTGCTTTGTTGGGATAAAAAAGTTAAAGAAATTTTCACTCTGAATCCTTGTTGACTAGGCTGCAAATAGCTCATCAAAGGATTCCAGCAAGAAGCATCCCCCTCGCCATTCTTCAGTCATCAACTTACCAACAAATGATGTCATCCTTCTCACAGTAAAATAATTTTGAAAACTTTATCTAGCAATTAGGCTGTAAGATTTTAACAGCTTACCTAGATAGAGAAATAGTGACATACAAGTACTTCATCCTGTCAGGCTTTTAAGGAAATAAGCATCTATACGTAAGAGCCATATTCACCTACACCTCTTACTTTCACTGTATGCTGTTGTAGCAGAGACACCATGAGAACTGGTTAAGATAAATTATTTTCCTGTGCAGACTGGCTTCCAAACCAAGTACCATTTTTGAAACTAATAAACATATTAATAATGTTAGCATTATCCCCTTAATGTTAGCATTATCCCCTTATTCTTAACAACTCTGTTGTAACAACTATATACAACATGACTTTTGAGATCAAAGTGTAAAACAAGGCAGTTCCACAGAAACTCACACACCTCCTCCCTGCATGAACTCGATCTTGCGATATCATCTGTGCAGACAACTCCAGTACAAACTTATTAGTGACTTCCTTCATCTACTTTAACTATCCTGGCTCAAAAAATACTTTATTTTGAAGACTCTACTTGTAAATGGCTTTTGTTTGTCTAGTTGAATGAACCATCAACAGCTTTCTCATTTTCTTTCATGTCTGACAGTTCTGTAGCAGCATCAGTATAGCACTCCAACTATCCTTATGCTTTCTCTACATGAACTCTAAATCATGGCCTTATTGTTCCTATGCAAAAGACAGAAAACAAGGGAACTGAAAGGAAATTCTTATTCCTGTGGATTATTTATGAACTATGGTTGAATACGGTTAATTTTTTTATTGACTGTGGCATCTGTGGACTTCTTTGATCAGTGGTAAAGCAAGGCAGATGCGATGAAAAGTGCATGAAACTGATGTTTAGGAATAATTAAAATAGAATCCTCTCCTGGATGAATTGGGAAGCATCGCTAAAGCTCAAGTGGAAGGTACTGCTTCAGTACAGATGTAATCTTCTGAAAGAGAAGGGAAGGCTCAGGCAGGAGGACAAAGAACGCCTGCATGCCTGAAAGAACAATAAGAAAAAAATACCTCTGAATAAGTGAAAACTTAAGACAGTTTGACCACTTATACGGAAACAAACAGCTTTTCCTTGTGAATCTGCATTTGCTGCTTCGTATCACGATGCTTATCACAATTCTGCCACTGGTCCCATTCTCCTACACATCTGCCATTGATGTATAAGAGGTCAAGAAAGCATAGGATAGCCTTAGGATGCATTTGCACTTGTAAAGAAGTACCTCTGATGTTCCTGTTGTAAATACATTATTCGATTTGCTGTCATAGCTAGTGTACATGTTCATTTGTGTGGAATAAACAGAATCTTGGGGGAGAAAATCTATACAATTAGCACATCAATCAGACTGTTCTTCTGGTATCCATGCCCATTGACTTCTCCATAAATTCTCTTCCATAACTAATATGAATCATGAATTAATCATAAGGACTAGAAAACTTAACACCATCCAATGTTCATAAATCCTAACAATATAGCATTAAACATTTATTTTTTTTAAATATTGTCACTGGTCCATCTGAATCCACAATCAGTCTATGCGTGCATACTGAACACATAATTCTAGCAGCCCTCTAGCAACAGGCTGTGTTAGTTGTGCTTAAAAGTTTTTAGCTACCAGAGTGGAAGGATGAAGGAAAACTTTGTTTGTCTCACCAAATGGAGAGACTGCTTTCTTCCTGTTCAGATTCTGTGCTCTAAATATGGTGTTTTGCAGCTATCTAAGTCAATCTATCCAGGCTGCCCCCAAAACACATTGTTTTGCCTGTGTCTGTATCCTGCTTTCCCACATTGTGGTGGCACCAGCAATCACGCAGCTGTTTGCAGAGCACACTACTTAGGTAATTTGACTGGGGAGAAACTAGCATGGGGACAGGTTTGGTTTGGTTGGTTGGTGGGTTTTTTTAGAGGCTGCTTTTATCTAGATCAGTTGGCTGATCTGACTACCATTTTGCCATGTGGTCACTGGTACTGATGGAAAAGGGGTCCAAGGGTGTACGGCCAGGCTTAAAGTAGAATGTAAAACCTCACACCATGATCTACTTAAGATGATTGTAAAAGCTGACCTTTAATCTCTGCCACCCTCCCTAGGCTGGCCTGATTTCCTCTTAGATTTCCCAGAAGGTAAGTCTAGTTTGACCCTAGCATGAGGAACATCATACTGAGGTTTAGAAGTGCTACCACAGGCAGAAAAGCAAGTGTATTAAAAGGTTATTTTGTAACTTTGTGGGTTTTTTTAAGAGGGGCTGGTTTTATTTCCCTTTACAAGAAAGATTCTGTTTGGAAAGCAGAATTTGGACCCCAAAAGAAAAAATATTCAGAAGTTCTGATCTGGTTAAAAAGGCACTCTTTTGGGAGAAGATAAACAGGAATGTACCAAGCTGCTGTTAGGCTGAAGTATGTTCTTTCTATAGCAGAGTTCAGCTCTTTGCTCAGCAACACGTGGATGGTTGTTGAGACACATTCAACAGAGGGACCCAAGACTAGAACTTCTTTATTTTTCTCATTCACTGACAAACTCACTCCTGGACTAAGCGAGGACATTTGTTGCTTTCTCTTTAAGGGATAGGAGCGGTACTTTGAGGTATGAGGTGTTTAGGGTTCGGCCTTTGTGTGTATATGCGAAGGGGTGAGGCACAAAGGAACCAGGCAGTGGAAGAGGGGAACACGTTTGATGAGGACACGCTAACGGGCATGAGGAGAGTTGGAGGGAAACTCCATAGCAAGGAAAGAGAGGAAACAGCTCTCTGCCAATCAGTATACCTTCTTGTTATGCAGCATGAATACTGCCCTACTGCAATCAAAGTAGATGTTCCTGTAAATTGAAATTTCCCCTTACCAGCCTTACCTTACATGTAGTGTACGCACTACCACAAGCAGAGCTGGCCACAGAGAAATGAACCAGCAGAGATGAGGGAGAGCTTGGATGATTTTGTATATACTGAGAATAGAGGTGAAGAAGGGCCAAGACCAGAAGTTAAAGACCTCATCATCAATGAAATTCTGTGGTTTTTCACCAGTTTCAAACATAGCATTCCTAAGAACTAACAGAAAGCATCATGAAATAACAGCCTCCATTAACAAGAAAAAGCTGCGTAACGGTTACTCAGCAGAATGTGCCCCTTGTGCGCTACTTCTGTCTCCTGAAAAAACAGTTCAATTACCTGTTACTCTTTCTGATTCGTGGGTCTGCAAAATAAACTGAGCATACAGGGTTGGCTGCAAGAATAAGTGCTGAGAGGCTTTTGATTCTGGTCACCTATGTTTTCCCCAGATAAAGTCCAACTGATGCAGGCTTACTCATATTGCCATATAAATTTCTCTGTGTTTTCAGAGAGCTGCCCACTGTGTAAAGTAATGCTAGTCTTGACTACCTATTCCAGTAGACAAACTCCAAAGTTTAACTGGATTTCATTACCATGATGCCATTAGTTCCTACATATTTACCTTACACTAGGCAGCAGCACACAAATATAAGGGTTTGCTAGACACACTACTAACAGTGAATTCCATGAAAACAATGCTGAAAATTTTGATCTTTGGGAATAAACTGTAAAATGAGAGACACTGCACACTCACATTTGTATGTGTTAGCAATTCAAGCAGCTCTCAACTGATCCCTGAAGAATTTATAAGAAGTAAGAAATCAAGACAAAAATTCTTTCTGCTTCCATTATCTGTGCAGAGTGAGGGTGTTCTCTCAAAATTTCAGAAGTTTCACTCCTGTAACTCTTGCAGTATGTGCTTTTCTTGCAAAAATATATTTTAATTAAAAAAATAATAAAGGTGTAATAATCTGTATTTATTTTAGAACATTAAATTGGACATTTTCTCCTACTATCACACAAAAGCTGGTTGTTCAAGGCTACAGACAGGCACTCCCTACTGAAAAAATTCTCTACTGAAATTCTTGTATCCTGGAAGAACACACTTTTTACTTCAAAAAAGAGTTTGGCCACGTTGCATTTAGTATTGCAGTGCTCATCGTGTGACAGTTTGGTTTTTTTAAACTCACAAACACACACACACACCATCTACATTAAAAAAAAGCTTAGGCTTCTATCTATCATTTACCTTTCAGGAAATGTGTGAATTAAAAATGCTTATATGATGCTACTTTGTCTTCTTGCTCAACTGCTCTGTGATATGAGCGAGGTCAGATTCTCTCCCAAAGGCGGCTCTAATCATGTCCTTATCATAATGATCATGCACAAAGTCACAAAGTTGAGGTTACCACGGCAATAATTATTCTCCTCCACTTTACTTTTACTCCATTTTACATTTTACTCCATTTTCCTTTTAAGCCTTTTACAGTCTTTACTGTGGATGTAATTTTAAGATACTCACCATAATTTATTTTTGGCAATCCGCCAAAATTTCCTGGGAAATTAAAATCAGACCGACTCATGGGTAATGTTAAGAGTTTTTATTTCAGCCAAACCTGACGTGAATTTCAGGAGGGTATACAGGAAGGAGAGTTGAGGTGATGAGAAGAAATAGTTGGGTGACATTAGATTTTCCATTTGAATAGATTTCAAAAGACCGTCTTATTAGGCACTGTAACATACAAGCAGTTGTAGAGGAACCTATTGATTATTCTGCAAGCTTATAACAGAGTAGTAGATACACAAGTGAAATGTACAGCTGAAGGCCCTACGGTCGTGAAATTTTGAAGAAGTATAGCAAGATACTAAGACCAGAAACAGACAGGCAGTCATGTTTCTATATCCCTATGGTCATTTTAGGTTTGGGGTTTTTTAGTTCAGGTTTAATATCTCCCAAACAACAGAAGTCAATTATCCCTTTTACCACCCTTTATCTGCTCACTGTTTAGAGTGAGTGGGTAGACAGTTAACAACTGCTTATATTCACATTACAGGTCATTTCAGAAAATCCTCCCTAGGCTTAGGAGTCATACCAAACCAGAGGAAAAAGAGTATCTTTAGAACTGAGGGAGAAAGGAGAGGAAATGAAGGAAAAGGAGGGAAAAGTCAAGGTAAACACAAAAACCTATATTCCCTTCACCTAATTTTAGATAGAATTTATGAATTCGATCTAGACTAATCAACCAGGCTCCGTTCATAATCAAACAACAGAGAGAGCCTTAATGCTACTGGAGTGATTTATCTCTATTTTGATACCTATGGCATGAATCACAACCCAACTGGCATCATCTATACTTCTCTATAGGCCTAAGAGATGGTTCCCTGACAACTGACTTATATTACATGCTCTATTTCTGTATAGCTTACGTTATGCGAGCTAAACCGCACTCTCCGCTGAGATGCGTAATCTCTGAGATTGCAGATTTCACTTACAGTTGTGAGAGGGGGAGAGAGAGAAGAGAAGAGAGAGGCACCTTCAGGAGTCATAGAATAGAATCATAGAATCATTGAGGTTGGAAAAGACCTCTAAGATCATCGAGTCCAACCGTCGACCCAACACCACCATGCCCACTAAACCATGTCCCTAAGCGCCGCATCTACTCGTCTTTTAAATACTTCCAGGGATGGGGTTTCCTCACGTCCAATCTAAACCTCCCCTGGCGCAACTTGAGGCCATTTCCTCTCGTCCTATTGCTAGTTACTTGGGAGAAGAGACCGACACCCACCTCGCTACAACCTCCTTTCAGGTAGTTGTAGAGAGCGATGAGGTCTCCCCTCAGCCTCCTTTTCTCCAGGCTAAACAACCCCAGTTCCCTCAGCCGCTCCTCATAAGACTTGTTCTCCAGACCCCTCACCAGCCTCGTTGCCCCTCGTTGCTGAGTCAACTCAGCTCCCTTAATATCTCAGAATTTTATGACCTTTCTAACCCAAAAGAGTGCAACAAAGCTTCTGCCTGGCATGGATATCATGAATTCAAACAGATTAATGTAACAGGGAAATATACAACTATATGCTTTAAAAAAGTTATTTTTGAGCTAGAAAAACAGATAAATGATTATCTGTTTTATTATCATCTTAAAATTATTATTTAAAATTATCATCTTAAAAAGACATTTCCTACACTTTCACATTACAAGTTGAAATCACTTTGTCTATCAGTTATTCACTCTGCATTAATTCAAATATGCACACCTACCTTTATGGTAACGTTTCCTTTTGTTATTTTTCTCATATTGAAGCCTACTGTAGGAATCATATCTTCTGTGAACTGCCCTGACTAGAATACAAACAAAAAAAATATATATTTATTACAAAATAGTTGATACACAGCAGATGACTTTCTCGTTTGCAATCTAAAATTTTTATTTTACAACACTGTATAATATCACATTAATTTTCTACAAGAGCACTGGCCAGCACTTCAATTAATGCATTGTCACACCAAGGAAGACTGTTCATTTCAGTCCCTTTAAACGATCTTTTATTCTCCTCAGCGACAAAGATCACCCCAGAAACCACGAGACTTCAGATAATTCTTCACCTGATCCCTAAGCAAACCAGAAAGCAGCACAATCAAAATACAGAATCATAGAATGGTTTGGGTTGGAACGGACCTTTAAAGGTCATCTAGTCCAACCTCCAATATGATAAAATACGATAAAACTGACTATACCAGAATTTTTCCCTGTAGTTTCTCACTACTGTTACCAATGGTTTAACTCCAAATGTAATAAACATTGAAAGAGTACTCATGTAGAGAGTACTACATGCAGACCCTTTCCTTCTGAGTAGGTGACAGCAGAGGAGTCCTTCTGTGGAAGCTAAAAGAACACCATTAAGACAGAAAAATACAAGGTACTAACTCAGCACGCCATAAACCCAAAACGTAAAACCAAAGTGCTGCCTCCTCGCCCAGTTCAGAGAAATATTTTTACAAGACAGACGCTTGTCATCATGCCAACAGGAACCTTACACACATCTACCCACTACAGAAGACAGCTTTTGAGGAGAAAGGTGAAACTCAGACCTAAGTAGTTAACTCATTACTCATTCTTCCTTTTCAAAGTGTATCATTAATATGGTATCATGTCTCCTAGGAGTGGTGCATTAAGATATGCAGATGGTTATTTAAAACCTGGAGGCCCAGGTGCTCTCTGCAACATACACAGTAGTCCCGGTTTTCCGGTCATCCAGAAAGGAGAGCAGGACCTTCTGGACTTGCCATTGCCCTTGCATATCTATCTGCCCATATTCCTTTCACCCATCTCATCATCCCATGTGTCCTGGGGTTTTTTTGGAAGAAAGTATGGATATGTGGACAAGGATTGAAGCAGGCATGCTCCAACAGGTCCCTCCCCTCTGAGAAGTGGATGATCAGAGCTTCAGGGTGCACCAGAGCAGCTACGTGCCTCACAGTGCACTCATTGCCACCAGCTACCCCTAATGCTATTGCTGGTCTCTGTATGCTTTCTGCAACTTTTCTCTTCACTGTTTGTGGCAGAGTGAGAATACACTATGCCTCCAGTTTGTGTTCACAAACTGAGAATAATTATTTTTAATCTGGGACTTTAAAAGCTGTATAACCTTTGACAGTTACTTGATACTCTCACAAGATTTTGGTGTTTGGAATTAGATCCTTCAGGCAAGAAACAACTTCCATCAATTACTTGTTCAACCTTACTTATGGGAACCTTCTTGCTAAATTCTGTACTATACATCCTCCCCATCTTTTGTTCATGGAATTCTCTTCTTTTCCTCCTCTTTCCTTGCTTCAATGACTTGTCAACAGCAGTAGGAAAAAACAGTGAAGATAAATGCACCTGCTCATACAGATACACGTACCCAGCAGTGACAGAAGTTTTTAATTGGATGGAGTAAGAAAAAGCCAATCAGTAACCATCTCCTGTAGCAGGTACTGGCCTAATTTGTTAAAATATATAGTACATTTATTTGTGGAGGACAGACATATAAACACATATGAACACATAAACCCTGAGAATGTAGCATCATTACTCAAGCACAGGAATGCCTGGAAAAACAGCCAGCCAACTCAGGAGGCTATTGTTTAAACAAACTCATAGAATATGTCAGGATTCCGCTTTTGTTAGCAAATTATACACCATATGTAATATGCTAAACTGGAAGACAAAAATTTAAAAAAAAAATTGTAACTGCTCTGGTATTGGGGATAGAATGCAAAGAATTAGTGTCCCCTTTATTGGTCTTTAGTCTTTTCCTCTAAAAATTTTCCATTCTGGTTGAACGGAACCAGCTACAAAGAAAGTATTATGTTTACAGTTCTTTATTTTCCCACACAATGAAGAAAAGAAAGTGATATGTTGAATCTTTTGCCAGCATTAGTCAAAAAACTGATTATTGTGGGTTTTTTCAAGTGCTGTAAGCACCATGAAGTAAAAAATCTGTTCCATTTTGCTTGCTAAGGTAGTTTTACATGACAAATTACCTATTTTTGTGAATATTCAAGACATGCAAACAAGTTTATTGTTGCATCTCAGTAAAAAAGAGCTTACATACTGACACAGATGAAAACAAGTGATACTAAGAAGTTTGTAAAGTCCTCTTTAAGTGTTGCTGAATATTGAACTGATAATTAATACTGCCATAACCCCTTACCATAACAACCATGGGCCAGATTCTACTCCATTACATCAGTGCATATCCATAGTAAAAGGCAGTGACATTATCCACGGTTTCCACTGGTAACAGAGGACTAAATATGGCTTAAGCCCTTCATCAGGCAGAAGACTGTCTCAAAGGGTGTTTATTCAGTGTTAGCATGATACGATCTCTGAATACTATTGCTAAGTGGAAAAAATAGTAATTTCCTACCATTTGCTTTTATGATCCATTGCAGTTTGCATTTTAAGTAGCCACTGTTTTGTGACGGTTATTTTCATCTCGTCACACTCTAGCCACATACAAATGCACATAGAGTTCCCAATCTATATCTGCCATCCCGTATCAACTGTATTCAAGAGTAATATATTATCCATTGCCTTACTCCCAAATTCTTCAGCCACCCTTCTTCAGTGATTATCATGGTGTGTCATCTCCAGAGTGAAAGATCCAAAAGCTACAAAACCTGCAGTCTGTGACACTCCCCAAGCCAGAAAACATGGATGCCTTGTAGAATATTCTTAAGTGATACGTTTGCTGGCAAAAGCAGACCTGCAGTAACAGCAATGCTCTGGTATTCAAGATATTAGCACAAGAGAGACAAACACATATGATGCCATTCCACTGGTAATGTAATATAAATGAGTGGACAAACATTTACACACACAAAGTCTAATACACACTACTTTTAGAGGTCTCTGAACTGCTGTGTTCTTCTTTGCTCCGTTTATTAAATCAATCCAAGAAGCAATATATTTTGTCATGCCTTTTCCCCCCCTCCTCAGCAAAGCCCACCCTTGGGAGATGAACACTTCCAATGGACATGAAGAGTGCTGAGGCCCGTGCTACCAAGACCACCAGAGTGCCTAACAAACTAACTAAAATACCAGTTCCAGATATTTTGTTTATTGATTGCTGATGTCCCCCAACACATACTTTCATTACCTTCTGTACTTTCCCTACCCTATTCCTTTTTCTCCTTCTCTCTCTCTCCACTTCTTCACTCACACTAATCTCCTATTTTTCCCTTAATCCATAATCATATATGAAAGCAAACAACAAATATCATATACTCATGTTCATCATTGTCTCAATCTCTTTGACTTTGAGCCATACACCTCCCAGTCTGGTTTTGATTCTTGATCCAGTAACTTTTCAGGATAAGGACTGAAGAACATCTGGAAGCCCATATCTCATGGCAGGTGAATCTGCAATGCATCTAACAGCAGTGATCACCTCACAGAAAACTGAGAAGTGTCAAGATTAGTACTAACCATTTTTAACATATATATTTGTTTCCATCTTTCGATGGAAAGTAAATCTTCGGGATGGACCCAAATGCAGAAGGGCAGAGAGCATAGCAAACAAAGATGAGGAATGTATTTCAGATGGCAACAAAATGGAAAATGTCATGGTAGGTGTCAGCATTAGAGAGGAACAAGGCTGCAAGGCCATCATCACAGTGGCAAAGGAACACCAAAATCAGACTTAAATGCTGGGGAAGAGCTATCAAGGAATTGTGGGAGGCATTAATATTGATGCAACTGATGGGAGGGGAGAATTCAGTGACAGGGGAGATGTGGCCTTGGAGGATGCACAATATATTCTGAGTTATTTTGGGATACACTGGCCATGAAAAGCCAACTCTGCATCACGGGCAAGAGTCCGTGCCCAGGAATCTGCTTTGAGATGGGCACGCTTTGCAGTTACAGGAGACATTTTCTTTCTCCCTCTTAAAACAATTTCACGCTCATCTGAGCCTGCTGTGAAATTCTCGAGGCTGCAAAAGCTGCAAGAGCTGCCTCATGCCCGCCCGCCC
>NW_008796110.1:3361920-3382978 GCF_000699145.1 Aptenodytes forsteri
GCATGGAGGCGCCGCAAGGCCAGGGAGGAGCGGGGTGGCTCCGGGCACCGCGATGGACAGATGTGGCACCGCGGGGATCGTGTGAGGTGAACAGCTGGACCCTGGCAGGAGCGGGGCGGGACGGGGCGGCCCGGCGTAGGTCTGCCGCCGTGGGCTGTCTGTCCAGCACCCTGCACCCAACAAGGGATGGCCAAGGGCTGCATTTGCAGCACTGGCTTATGAGAGTTGGTGGACTTAGTCTCCTTGACAGGATCGATTTTGTAGGTCCTTCACCTCTAGTGATGGTGGTTCTCACGCCCCTAGGACCTCCAGTCTTCCCATGAAACTCCTCTTGAATTGTTCGTTGTGTAGGGACAGGCTTTGAGAGCCAGGGCTTACCATGGTTTTATTTGGGTTCTTCTCTGACAGTTTCTGGGGAGTCTCCCTTAGCATGCTTCCTTGCCTCAACAAGAGACGCTTGTGACGGTGGTTTTGTATAGTGGGCAATGACAGGACATGCTGCTTCACCAGGAATCTTCCTGCCTGCACTAGATAAGCGACATTTAGCATACAGTCTTGCCACACAGCATTAGAGAAGGGCTTGTTTTCCCTATAAATAAAGAGCTAACACTTAGCCTGTATCCATTTGCCAGTCTCTGAAGTTGTGACTGAAATTATATGTGATGCTTTAGAAGGTTACAATGCTGGTGGCGTTGGTTGATGAAGGACTTTAATACAGGTATAAACAAAGCATTTCAGAAATTTAGTATTGATACTTCTACTATTGAAACAGCAAATTCATCAAAACATTTTGGAATTTGTTTTTCGTGCTCTTTTTAGAGGTGTAATTCAGCATTTTAGAGAATGCAATTTGTGACAAACCTCATTGGTTACGTCAGACGACAAAAACTGGAAGCTCTTGTGACATTGCTGTCAAGAGCAATTGGTTCTGGGCTAGCTGTAAAGGTGAAAAATGTTATGCTTTTTCATGCCCTGGTTGTAGATACAGTCAAAATGACTCATAGTGTAATTCTAAGATTTTTTTTTACAGATACTCATTTATTTACCCTTGTAAATTTAATTGACCATTTCCAGAAGGGAATTGGACACTGGAGCTGGTCCTGCCACCCAATGGTAATGTTGGGGAATTATTTCTCATTGTTTCTCTTAATATAAAATCTGTCGGAAAGCATACAGATTTATGTGGCGAATCCCAAACAAACAAAAAGAGGCTTTTTTTTTTTTCCCCCCAGTAGTGTAAAGTGCTGCTCTTGATACAGGTACTCCCTGCGTCCCTAGCTTTGGTGGTTTGGGTTAGAGTCAGAATTTTGGTTGCTGCTCTTAAAACTGAGGCATTGATGGTGTCTTCAGCAGTTTCAGAGCATGGTACAGCTCTCAAAGTTTCTTAAAAATTGGTGGCACAGTGAAAGAGAGGAACCTGATCAGGTTCTGCGTTGAGGGAGAGTGTAGCAGAACTCTGCTGTTTTACTTGCCTCTTGGTAGCAGCTGGATGGCTGTTAAATACATATGTACATCTTCGCCTCAAACAGCAGTCATGAATTTACTGGCTGATTACCATTTACTCTAAACATAACTGGGGGGGATCACTGAAGACATGGGTGGAAAAGCTGACATTGAGGAAATGGCTTATTCTGTTGGATGGGTAAAAGGACCTCAGGAAATAATTCACAGGCAAAACACTATTCTTTTCTTTTTCTGCTATGTATCTTGTTATTTTAAAAACTTGTTTCAGCCAAAGCAATTAGCAAATTTTGAGTGAATAGGTGAAATGTTTCTGGCTTCCTTAAAACTGAAAAATATAAGAATTTCTCCCATCTCCACTTATCACCCAGCTGGTGATGTGTGGAATAAAGACAGTCCATTTGTGAGAGTGGTTTCTGTGAACGAAGAAGTTCTGATTACTGCACAGGGGAAAACTCACATAAAATAGAGCAGTCTATATTTTTGCAAGAATTTTTGCAGGAATTTTTAAAGGCTCATAGTGATGGAAGCTTAAAGAAACAATATATTGCAGATACAGTAACATATTCTGAAAAAATACATTTCAGTCACATCCTCATAAAAGGCCAGCAGAGGATGGGCAGGTAAATTCTAGAACATTAATTCAGCTGTACACTGACTGAAGTCTTCTACAGTGTCTAGGGGGTCAAAATATAATATATGAAAAAGTCTTGGAGGGTTTGTCCAAGTTCAAAAATCTGTAATATTGTTCTAAAATCTGTTATATCTTTTGCGAAACTATATGATTATGAAAGGCAACTCTTTATTTTTCAGACTGTTTAGTAATAGAATATTGTATGTAAAAATATTGCTACCTTGCTACAATTAGCAGCTCAGAGGACATTCGTTCTTGTAGCTAAAAGCCTGAGCTGGGGCACAGGAGGCCACAATTCATTATCCCATGTGACAGTAGACAAGCCACTTAATCTTTCTGGGAAACATTTAACCACTGATAAAATATTTCACTTTTCTGTCTTGTCTATTGAGATTTACACACTTCAGGACCAGTTCAGTAGTGTTATGGGGCCATGTAGCACCTAGCATATTGAGTCTTCCAAGTGCTCTGTGTCTGAAGTGATAGTAAAGCAGCTTACTCCATTGCAGAGACTTATTTGTGCTATAAAAATTTATAACAATGGATCTTACATTTCAGATTACGATGGCTGTGATGCTATAAATACATAGTCAGCAAAACTTGACCTGAACCAACACTGCGTATCCAGGTATTTCCATATTTGGGTAGAGACAAGATGCTTGGGACCCATATCTCTAGTTTGGAGTACTACCAAAGAGATCAGAGCACATTATCTGTAGTTTAAGCATGGATTTTAGTGACAGCTGAAGATCTTAATGAGAAGAAGCCTTCAGCTGAATGAAATCTCCAGGGAGGAGAACACAAGAAGAGGTGATGTCTCACTCCGGTATTTTCAGGTTTGTCCTGATATACCAGATGTTTGGGAAAAAAAACTTGTAGAATAAACCATACATCTTTTCTGATAATGAGGCACTGCATTAGTGAGAGAGTAGTCATCTTTTCTGTTTGTAGGCCAGAGTCAAGCAGCTGCTTTGCTAAAGAGAATAGAAAGACTGTATTGAACCTTTCAGTGAAAGCATTGTAATGTACCCGCCAGCATCTATGTGCATCGTCCGTGCCCTCTGCTGGCTGGAGCATCAGAGACTCATTAGTATGTATCTTAATAATTTTTCTCACATTCCAGTGAAGGAAGGAGTGAAAAAGGATTTCTGTAAGGATTGTTACACCGACAGAATGGGGCAGATGAAGGTTTTTAACTCAAGAACTCTGCATTTTGGATACCTAAGTTTAGTATATGCAGCATGAAAACTGAAGGCATAGGACTTACAGGCAGCCTAAGTCTGTGTATTATTAGTCCCAGCAGTAAGTTACTTCATGCTTTTTTGTGACATTAACAATATTATCGTTATGGGACTGCAGGGTGCCCTTAGCCTCCCTTTAAAAGGGTGGTTGTTAGGTCCCTGCCTCAGGAAATCATCACTTGACACTGGCAAGTTATCATCTTGTCTCAACCTGCTAGTAGCCTGAGGGAGCAGTGTGCTCCAGAAGGAGGCTGCCAACATATGGTATATTTCTTCTGCAGGATCTTGAAGTTCTGTTGAATAAATATATTTTCCGAGATGAAAACAAAGGCAGAGGAGGGTGACTGCATAGTCTGATGTCCTCATACATATGTGGCTGAACACTACACTCTGGAATTGCGTGCACAGAAACAAAATGTTGGCTGAATATATAAAGTAGTGATTCACATTAATTTTCATACTGTCTGTTTGTGTCTGATTACTAATCAATAAATACCTTATCAGTTATAAACTAAGGAGTATACAAGCATACACTGAAAAATGTCATCGAATTACTACTGCCCAAGGAGAACTATAATCAATACACCATGATGGTGGTAACACATTAGTGAACATAATGAAATCCAAAGTTATTCCCTTAAGAATGCTAATATTGATAGGTGCCCTTTACCTCCTTGCCCTTTACTTTCTCATATGTAACAAGGGGACAACAAATGCAGGAAGATTTTGCAGTCCTGAGTACTACTGACAGTGAAGAAAAAAGTAGCTGCGAAAGGTTCAGAACACCTACAATGAACGAACTGTTCCCTAAAGACCCAGATCCTTGACTGGTGTACACAAAAACTTAGGATTGATCTCAAATACTGTATGTTTACATGACTATCATCATTAAGAAAAATACCATGATGCTGGGTTAAATTTCAGTGGAGTCTTTCCAGAAAAATAGACAGAAGGGTCTGGGATAGCCACACATCAGGAAACACTTAGAAGTGTTAAGGGATGAAGTTAGACCAATAAGCTTTTTGAATCTTTCCAGCCACCTATACAATGGCTTTCAATAGGACAGGAAAAAAACTGGCAAGAAAGAACAACAAAAAAGAAATTTCTTTAAGAAAGATGAAGTTACTGTTTAGTAATGCAGTAATTTTTTTTAAGCTATGCAATAAACAGTTTTGTATCAACGTTGTTTTTTGGAATGAAACTCGTGACCCTGTCTTGAAATCTGAGACCCTAATTTTGCAGGCTCTTTTGCTTTGGCAGAATGGGTATCTGCCAGTGCAAAGGGGCCTGCACAAGCACACTGTGAAAACCTTTCAAGTAAGTTTTAAGTGTGTATGCTTGAAGGATGGAATTTAGTTGTCTTCTTAAAAAGGTCATCAATGCTCCATAACTGAATATGTTTTAGAATTATGTAACTCTTTGCTGTCTTGTTGTTTGTATTGAAAAGTGATGGATAGGTAATCTGTGACTGGGAGTTGTCTAGTGCATATTGCACAGGTCTGAAATCTTCCACACAATTCTTTGCTGATATATATACAACAGGGTGTCCCAGTGTCATGCAGGGATTAAAGCAAATTTTGCTGGGCTCCTTGGGATGCTAGTCACATCCTAGGCTGTCTACAAAGTAGTCTTGTTGGCCTGTCTCTCAAAATCTCTCTCCATGTTGTTATTTTTAATACAGAGAAGCAAGAAACTGTAAGGCAGGGACTAGACTATGATTTCAATTCTGTTCAGAGTCTGTAAGTGCCAATAGCCATCTCTCTTAAAAGTGCCAATATCTTTGGGTGTCCCAGAAAAAGCAACACAATAAATCAGATCCAGATTCTTCAGATAGAGAAACAGAATTTCAATTAAAATTTTAGCAAAATTTCTAAGCATTGAAGGAGGGCACTAGAGGTACTTAAAAGACTTTCATTTAGACCACTTCATCAAATCCATTTTAGCATTTCCCAGTCCTTAAGTATTGCCAGCCTGAATTCTGCCTAGAAGGGAGAAGTACAAAATAATGAATGGCAATCAAAGTGAAATGAACGTTCCTCTAGTATTTAATCTTTTGAAAAATACAAGAACATAAGAAACTGAAACTATAAGGCTACAGAGACAACTAATGATTACAGGAAATGCAGTGAATGGAAGGTGAATATTTTTTGGGGGGGTCTGCTTTAGGAGAATACAAATTTGGCTTTGAACATGAGACAGTCACCAGCAATGCAAGGCATAGCACCCCTTTTCCTTCTTTTCTCCTTCCTTACTCGCTGACTCCATGGTGACTCTTTAGCATAGAATATAGGCAAGACAAATATAATACAGAGCGAAATAATGTATTTGGAAAATACTGTAATTTTACACAGCACGTAGCTGGCCTTAATCTCACTATGACAAGTTTGTAGGATTTAAAGCATGAATTGCAGAGACATGTAGGTAACATAAATATCCCAGATTATATTTATGGATGGAGCTTAGGAAGACACATTTCTGTGGACAGCTTATTGCAATAGTCTGCTTTCCTCTCACCTTCCTTTTACTTTTCTGGTCCTGGCTGCTCTCAGGAAAAAAGAGATGGGATCGGATGGATAGGTCTAATCTGACATATCAGTTACTGTGCTCCTTTATCTTTACAGTGGGCCTCAGGGAAAGGTGGTCTGTATTAAATACCAGGTAGATAAAAACTGTTGAATGGGAAGAGACTGGTCTGTCCACATTCCCTGTTGCTTCACTCTTTCACTTCTGCAGTTCACTTCCTCTGCATCCACTGGGAGGTCCTGGGTGCTCTGTCTCACCTCTTCTGTGATTTTAACTTCTCATCCCTCCTTTCCTGGTGATTTCACGCTTTCCTCGTCACAAATGGTCTGCTTGCTATTGCTTGGCTGATAGTCAAAAATATTTATGGCAAGACTTGTAGATTTTGTGAACCTGCAAACTCTCTTACCACAAAGTGCTACAGATCCAGCGTCTTCCAGAGCACTAGATACAAACAAGCCTAACCTCAGGAAACTTTGCCACAAAGCAGTGCAGTGTTGGAACTAGAACTCTGGATGTCAACATAAAATTTTAACCATGTTAAAGCATTCTGCTGAAGAAATAAAACTTTATATAAGTCATACAAAATACACTAAGACATAACCAGTTTCCAGTTTTTAGAAACTCTTTGATAGTTATCACAAGTCCAGTGTGAAAGGGAGGGACCTCAGGTACAGGAATTATGCAGAAGTCATACCATGGCTTTTGTTTACCCAAGATCAAATAACCAAAATCAAAGCTGCAGTGAAGAAACTGTTTTTACAGAGGTGATCAAAACCAGCTGGCTTCTTTTGTGCTGGACAGTCCACTACATATATATTTTTTTGTTCATTATTTTACTTGGAACACTGATGGCAGAAATAGCTTTGACTTGTGGACTCAACACCATAACTGCGATGAGAAAATTGTCACTTCCTCTTGATAACTTGTTGTCCAAAAGCCATAAAGCATTATTTCTCCATGTTAAATCTAAAGCCTTTACCTATTTTTCTGCATGTCTGTTACGACTGACAACCTGTAAATTCAAAGGCAGTGGATATAATACATGTTTTCTGCTAAATTTAGGCATTAACTTTTCGTAAATAAGGGGCTACTATATTGAAATCCCAGGTATTTCCATTAGTGAGGCAAGTTGTATCTGTGGGAGGTGGTAATTTATTTATGCAGATCGTGCCTAGCTTTAGGGAGACCTTTTTAATCTATCCATGCCAGCAGCCACTCTTCACCCATCAGAAGTCCAGCCGTCTACTAATCATCTGACATAATAATCTGAAAGGATATTTTATCAAATGAACTACAGTTAATTGCTTCTAAATGCATAAACTGACTTAATAGCTGCATCTTGCAGCCTCCACTGCTGAGTCTTCCTAAGGAACAAACTGGTTTCCACCAAAGGGACTGCTCAGGAAATAGTCAGACAAAAGCTCACAGGCTTTTGTCCAAATGGCATGGACAGTCCTATCCAGTTGTTAGGGCTGGCTGGACGGAGAAACTAGGACTGGTGACCAGTGCCGGTAGGGAGTGCAGAGGCAGATCAGATGAGTTGTGAGTATTGGCCAGACAAAACAACTGAAAGCCAAGGAGGGGACATCTGAAATAAGGGGGAGGGCTTGGGAGAAGAAGAAGAGAAGAAAGAAAGAAGGATAAACAGCTCCAGCTCAAATTTTAAACAATGAAGCTGTAATATTTGAAGTCAACATTTACATTAAAGTTAGAACCCTTTGAAGAGTTATGAATATATTTAATTACAAGAAAAACCACAGTATCCCTGTAGATATTGTGAAAAGCAGAGAAACATTACATTAATCAGATAAATTTTATGCTGGGCAGTCCCACAGATCTAAAGTTAAGCCAAATATTTTTAAGAGCTAATTTTCATGTGGAATGAAAATAATTCATGCATAGAGCATCAAACCTGTTCACTGCTGAGACTCAATAAAATCCACATTGAGATGTATTTAACTGGCTTAACTTGAAGTATACAAAACAGCATTATCAACAAAATTTTTTTTTCAAATGTAACTGTTAAAAATGTTCCTGTAATAACTGTAAAAAAAAAGTTCCTTATTCTGGATTATCCTTTCATATGCTAAAATCAGTATATACATACCAGTATATCTTTGGCACAAATAGTAGTTTATAGAACTAAACTGAAGAAATACATTCAAGCTGAAGTGTCACCTACGGAATAGAAAAGGTTACCTGATACAGATAAGACCACAGAATTGGAGCTGGTTTATGCCTTTCAGGAATGATTTTTCTGTGTAAATAAAACCTTTGGAATTTCAAACACAGGGAAAAGAATATTCTCACTTTCGTGTGTCATTTATGTTAAGGTTCTCAAAATTAGAATTAAACAAAACAGATTAAACATCCTTATCTTACAGGATGAAGAACTACTGAAAGTACGAGTATCATTTGCTTTTAAATCATATCCAGTGACAGCTGTGACAGTGTTATATTCTGCAGTTGTTACATTGAGTATATTATTGCTGAAGGTAGATTGAAAATCTTCTGTTTCAGGATGCGTAGATAATGTCACCTTACTCTGAGAGGTAAATGAAAATACAGTTCTGTTAGACAGGATCTTTTCTTCAGAGGCTTCTATATTGGAAAGCGAATTTGAAGATATGTGAATGCAAATATCTTCTGAAATGCAAACATGGAGATAATGGATGTCATTTATATCAACTCTAGGTTCACAACTGTGCCCTGCATAACAGTGGCAGTAAAATTTTTCTATGAATGTTTGCAGATCCTGAAACGCTGGTTGCCCTTGCAGAGTGTATTTTCCATCCTTTGTCATTTGAATGACAATATTCTCAGGGTTCAAGTGAAGATAGTCACTGGAATTCCATTTTTTCCGTGCGCAAGCACCAGAGTCTTGGCATAACACTTGGCTACAGATTCTGGCTGCCATCGTGACGTTGATGAGGTATGGGGTCAAGGTCCTCCTAAGGTAGCTGTCCAGAGTCCTACAGGTGTTCTGTGAAAAGAGCATCATATCTGCAGTGTTTAGTATGGAAACCATTAAAATGCTGTCATTCTAATAACAATACTGTAGTGGATATCTATGAATGTTTCTCCTGAGGTTTTGATAATAGTTATAACTGGTTGTTGGAAGCAAGTTTATCTGAGAAGTTGCTATATAGCTCAAGGATCACAGCAAATTTATATTGGGTGGTTGCTGCAGATGTTATGAAAAGCACTTGGATCAGAAAGCAGACGACTAAGTTTTCATTTTATCTGTATGTTTCATGCAGCATTTTGAAGCAGATGCATTTAAAGAAGTTACATGAAGGATCGAAGTTCCTTTATATGTATCTTGAATGGTTTGAGTGATCTTGAAAAAAATCTCACTTCTTCAGCCTGAACAAATAATTTTTCTATCAAATCATCTCTGTAAGACTCTTCAATTTTCCCCTGACCTGAATAGCTAGGCTGCAGGCATAGGGAGCTTTCACGGCATTTTTTAATGGAAAGCATTTTGGGAGGATGGTCAAATGGAAAGTATACTAAGAGAATTGATCATTCTAGTTGATCATGAAGTTGGCATATATTCTGTGTATGCTTGGCACAGTTTAATAACCAGAGGCTTTGCGAATTCTTTCTTTGTTTCTGATGCTATGTCTCCTTAGGGCATTTGCCTAATACCACACATAGATACAGTTAATATTTACACCCATGGAGATCACTTCAGTGAATCTGAGGTATATGTAGTTCTTTTGTTTTTCTTTTAGGTATATATAAAAACCCTGCCTGAAAATTTTGGTTGATGCAATTCTTGCAGAAGTGAGGCTCACAGTAATATTTCATTGCTGAAAGGCTACTGACTGTGATAGCTATAAAAAAAAGGTGCAATTAGTTCACAAACACATAGTCTGACTGGGCTGTGGAAAATTCTATTTGCTCATAACAAATCTCAAAATTCAAGCAATAACAGTTGTTGCTCCTCTATGTTCTGGTATTGGGGTAATGGGCAAAAAAGCTTCAGGTGCAACTGATACACTTTCTCAAAGACGGACACATACAAAAAAGAGTCAGAAGTGGGATGCTTTTGGGAATTTGACCCTTCCAGAGCTGCAGAGGTTTACTTGGCCATGCTTTCTGTCACAGGAGGCCCAGCAGTGCTGAAGAGTTTCAGTTCTTTGTTCTTAGAAGACTTCAGAAGAGTCTTCCCATACAGTAGTTTATTATATCTAGCTTGCCTGAGTATGAACGAGCTAGTTTGAAAGATTTATTTGAACATCCTTATAACAATATTTCTCAAACTATGTATTTGACCTTCCTAAAACAAACTGGATTTTTTTTCCTTTTCTGACTCAGATCTTTCTTATAATGAAATTAATCAAAGTACTACTTACAACACACAGAACAGGCTAGAGATGAAATTTTACAGACTGACTCCCCTTAGTGCTTTAAATATTATTGCTAAGTGCACCACTTTAAAAAGCAGAAGGGTCTTTTAAAAATTGTTCTGGGCAAGCACAAGTAATTTTTTCTGTACCTCATTACTGGAATGTAATGAAGTTATAGGAATCCTTTCCTTAAATTAACTAAACAAGTGCTAACTTGCCTACAGTTATTGTGGTAGCTTGTCCAGTTACTCAGAGCCAACACTGATATTTTAAAAGATTGAATTCTTATTCTGCGTAGTCAATGACAATATTCATAAGCCTCAAATGTGCTGGTTTTTTAACTAGAGAAGACTGCCGGCAATATGGAGTCATCATTTTAAAAGTAGAAGATATGATGTAAGTAATCATAATGCCTTATATCCTTTTCACTTTCTTGCTCTTTAAAAATGTCATATAATAATTAATCTGGCATACCTTATTTTGTGTTAAATTCATATCACCCCAGATCACAATTCCAGAAGCACCCAGTGCAGCAGATTCTCCAATGGTGTGTACCAGGTCATCCTGAGAGGAAATGTGCAAAGAATCATACTAATGTAAGTAAGCTATAACATAAGGGCAAAAGGTATAATGCATATAATAAATTACATATCCAAAATAACTACTTTGAAGACAGCGAGCAATTACACACAATGCAAACATTCTGCGCTCAATTACACTATTTTATTCTGGGATTGGGTTGCACAGGTGATGCCAGAAAATGTTGCCAACTATATCCAATTTATATATGTCATCTGGTTAGAAAAACAAGGCTGTAGAACTGACCCAGCGGTTAGGCATATGACATACACTCCTCTAACCATTTTAAGTTTTATTTTGCTGCGTTGCCTCCCGGCTGCTCAGAGTTGGTAGTAACTGGTTTCAGTAATGCTGCCTGAAGCAGAGGCTGGAAAGCACAGCCTTTTTTTTTTTATTTTTTTAACTTAATTTCACTTACCAGAAAGTGTTAAAGCAGAAAAGTAGCAAGAGAAAGAGCTTTCACCAGCAGGAATCTCTTTTCTCCAGGGAATGGCTCTGGCCTTTTACAGAGATTGATTTGGGAAATTTGTTTCTGTTCAGTTCTCCTTTTAGGGTCAGCTATTAGCCCAGCCCTAACAAAATCTGAAAGCCCATCTGGGATGGGAGAGCACTATGGGTAGAAAAAGAACAAGGCAAAAACAACTTACTGCGGGGCACAACACATGAAAAGGAAGAATGTAAGGATTACAGGATTTAAATGATTAACTAGGAGCCCAGCAGGGACCCTAGCAGCACCCTTGCTCCCTGAAGCTATCCACGGAGCTGGGGGACAATGCCTGGTGATGCTCTATCCAGGATGTGAGAGGACACCAGACACAATGCAGTCACCAGGACCACAACCTCTAACTTCCCCTTCCTCATGGCCTGGATGACGAGGAAGAGGTTCCCCAGATTGGTGGTATCTCTCATAGGGTGGGTGTATATGAAAATGTGAAGGGAAGAGTGTAGCCAGAATTGCAATAAGATGGTTAAACCTTAATCGGAGCCTAACCTTGACTAAGCTATGAGATGCTGAAATACCATTTAGAAAGCTACTCGAGTACAACTAAGGACAGAATTTTCTCACTAGCTTTTAAACCCTTTTTTAAGGAAAAGAAAGACTACCTTTTAGGTTATAAGAAAAAACAATAAAAAGCAGACATTAGGTTAGCCCAGTTTTACTAATTCTCTTTGGAAGAGGTTACTCAGATTTCTTTCCTCCGACTTAATGTACTAAATACGCTTTCTAGCTTTGTAATATTTTGCTACATGTGAGAACTACTTGGAGAATAAAACACTATTTGATAAATAGCATGAGGAAGGTTTGAAAATAGACCTCTTAGTGTTCTGTTTGATCAAATTTCTTTGACGGATTAATTTAATTTTTTATACAAAATTTACACACTTTTTTTCTGATATGAGTTAGCATGTTTGCTAAATAAGTGTCATCTGGTAATTTCCACTTAAATTTGAAATATTTAAGGGCTAGCTCCACTCACCTGGGAGAGATATTCCTCATAGACATCTGTGAATACTGGACGCGTATATACAAAAACTGGAAGGGGATGAGTAGAATTAGAGACATACGAAATTCTAATGGCTTCTTGAACTCTGTTGCGAACAAAGAGTTGGGCATTTCTGGAAGATCTTAAGGCTGTCTCTAGATAGATAGATGGATAAAGTGCTGTGCTTTCCTCCCACAACCATTTAAGCTCATTATTTCTTTCTATTTCAATATCTAAACAGGTTCCCGTATAATTATGTGGGTTTTGTTTGTAATCATAGTTATAACAGTCTGGATAAAGGTAATATCCCCACAGACGATTTGGCTTCATTTCTATGCCCAGCTTTAAAGATTCCAACATAATTGATTTTGCTGCAGCTTCAAATTCCATTTTAGCTATAGTCTTGGCTTCAGCTTCTGATAGACTGAGGTCTCTCTGCTGAACCAGTTCAATGGATTCCTGTCTATAAATGCCTTTTGATCCCCAGTTCCTTATCCACACAGGTCTCCAGTTTTCCCAGTCAATGACAGCCAATCCAAACTGTTCATCTGAAGGAATATAGAACTGGATGTCCTCTTTGGCTTTTTTTAAATGATTCTCCAGCAGCGAGAGTTGGGGGAGTCCTCCATTGAATGTCTCTCCTGTGACTTCATTTTTGTAAGGATAGTAGCCAAGCCTGTCTGGATAGAAGAGAGTGATGTTTTGCCCAATGGATGTCTTCAGTGTGCTTCCAATGAGAGAAAAAAATTTCATGTCCAGCTGCACTCCTGTCCTTTCAGTACAAAGTTCTGTAGGAGCATTCCAGATAGAAAGGAAAGGTGAATTAGAAACAAGTGGACGAGCTCTTATGTTCAGAGATGAGCAGCAGGAAACTAGAAGAGTGGCGAACACCATACTGGATGCTATAGGATACGTACAGGTAACACAGATACCAAAACTTTGTATTTGTCTTAGAGTTTCCATCGTAGCATGTGCAGTGACATTAGGTGCTTCTGATCAGACAAAAATTAAATGCTCTCTGGGTGTTTAGAAGGCTGGTAGCCTGTCAAAAGCTTTACCATACAATATATTTCTTCAGATTAATACCTATTAAGCAATATTCCTTAGGTGTGAAATAGGGGTGTCCTTTATATGAGGCGCTCTGTTATTTCAGACTGCAGGAAACCTTTCAACAACTTCTGAGACCTAATGCAGAAAAAGAAACAAATGTAGATAAAGTAAGAGATGATAAATATTTAATTTCTAACTGTGAAAGAAATACCATTTGTGATTTTGAATACATTGTAATCTTTGAATAAAATTCCCCTTTGAAGGAAAAGCACAATGTACAGTCATAGAGGAAATAAACTCTCTCTATATAAAATTGTATATGTATAAAAAGTAGATATAAAACTGACGGTGGAATGGTATCCAGTGAGTCATGGATCAGAATGAGTATGCTCAGTAGTAGTCCTGATTGTGCCAGTGACTGATATCTGTAAACGTGAGCAGTCTCACAATGTCTTCTCTTAATCAACAGTAATCTATATGTAATACTTCTCACCTATCTCAAAATAAAGTTCTAGGTCTTAATTCACTAATTTTACAGACCACTTAAGGGAAGATACAAGATAACACAAAACTGAAACCTGGACTGTTGTACACATGCAGGAAAACAATCCATGTACACTCATTTAACTCAGTGAGGTATCTGAAATATTACAGGCACTCTTATCTTCTGTCCAGAGCTCTTTTGAACAGGCTCAAAAGCTGTGTATCATCTTGGTATATGTCCATCCAGATGTTGCTTGAGGCCATTTGAGATCTACAGATTCAGTGACCCCAAGTCCAAGTCTGCCCAGGAGTGTAATTCGTTAAGAAAGCTGAGGTTGTGCATACATCCACAGTGAGCAGTCACACTTTTATTTAAGAACATAATGGTGGTGGTGGTAGTCATGGTGCGGTCAGCAACTTTTACATAGTAGTCCAGTAGTTAAAGCATTCCTCTGTGCAGTAACTCACCTGAATCCACTTTCCTCCTGATTTTGAAATGGTTCAAACCTGGATCTGTCACTTTCCATAGAGACCTCATGATAAGGCCATAGAGCATCTAAGGAGTATGTAAGAGTGTGCATGAAAATCTAGGAGTCACTGTGAAGTGGGCCACAGGGTGGCTGGAAATGTAAAATCTCCGAGGACAGATTAAAAAAAACCAAGATTTTGATTTGCATTTACTGAGTTCAGCTAGGAGTGGAAACCACAAATCTCTGGTTCCTACACCTTGAATTATCTCTCTCCCTGTTTGTCTTTTCTGTGACTACTTAGTGTAAAATTTATAAGCAGTATGGGCACAGAATCGTAGATCTCTCTTCCCCCAACAGTGCATACAGACAACAGGTTGCAGTTATTATCCATTTGCATTTTTTTCATCATCCCTCTGGCTGCATGATTTTTCTTTAATTTGTTTCAATGAATTGGCAGAACGCCTCCATCCATCAAATTGTTCATACCCAAAAAAGCTTGACAGTATAATGAGAGGTTGATGGAGACTTGAACCTTCCTAAATCCAGCCTCAAGCCAGGTTCACAGCAGAGCTTGTTGTAGCAGTAGTACAGTGAGATTCCCTGTGTGTTCACTGAGTTTGATCACATCTGAATCTACTGAAAACTCCAGATTTGCTTTGATTGTGGGAGAAAAGCATGTGTGAAAGGAACTATCAGGGGGTGGGGGAGGGAGGGAAGAAGAGGCAGAGCAGTGTGACTTGACAGCATAGCAGCATAGCTTCTGCCAGAATGGTGAAATCTAGACCTCTGGGGGACCGAAACAACGAAAGAACCTATGTCAATGAATGGACTAGATCCTGCCTCTGCTCACAGACATAACACTGTCTAGAGATGGTTCTGGGATTCTTCATTTGAGAGTAGCTTGCCTCTTCTGAGGACTAGGAGGAAATCAAGGACAAACGGAAAAGTTGTACTGAAGGAGGAGATCTCTAGGAGTCGAGTTTCCCAGAGAAGGGGTTTTGCATTACAGGGCTCTTCAAAAAATGCCAGAACCCAGACACTTAGCTTCCCAGATTAGCAAGTCTATTTAGCAGACACCACTTTGCTGCTTCCTCATCCATCACTTTGGATGCCAACAGGCAGTAGGGATATTTTCCCTTTTATTCTTTTTTATTCTTTTTCTTCCTGGGCATGCTGCCAGCTCTTGGTCATTGTGTCAGTGGAAGAGCACAGAGCTGCTAGCTATTCCTTGTGCCGGGTCCCCAGCCTAGCTGAGGAGGAAACAACAGCTAATTCAATTTTCTTGGCTTAGAGGTGCCAGCCCATGTGAATGAAACTGGCTACTCAAAGACCCAAGCATGCACAGCTGAAAGACTGGCAAACAAGCAGCAATAGCAAGGATTCTTGGAAGAGGGTTTGGCAGCAGAGGAATTCTTTTTCAAAACAGAAGCTTATAGTCCTAGAGTAGGAAGTGCGAGTGGAAGGAACAGAAAGTACAACCGTGCAGTATCAGACATCCCTTCAGAACTCATCTGCAGGTATATGAAAGACAAGTAAGGAAGGGAAGTAAAATACAGCATAGATGGTGAGGTGCAACATACAGCAGAGCTAGAACTGCCAACAGCTTCCTCCCACCAGCCGTGACAGCACCTCTGTCTCCTCAGTCGCACTGCCCCTGAGCCCCTAGAGCCCAGTTTCTGACCATTAGTCAAGGAACTTAAAGCACATTCTACATCCTCTACCAGGAATGCCATCAGCACCTCTATTCCACAGAGCAGCACAAACTTTCAGCTAGGATTGTGGCTCTGTCATCCTCATTCCCTCAACATGCTAATACAAATTGCTTTTGCACCACACTTGAGTGTCCACAGTGTTATGCACATATCTGCAAGGAGTTCTCCATGGCCTTTCACAAATAGCTGAGCTCTGGTCAAATGTAGTTCTGCACTTTTTTGTTTGGTTTAGCTTCCCCCCCTTCTCCTTTACAGTAATAATTTTCACTCTTTCTTCAATGGACAAATTTTCATCAACATTTTGGAAGAAATGGAAACCAATGGTTTGAAGGCTAACCTACTAGTCAGAAAGGCCAAGAGCCGTAAAGGAAAAGTGAAACTGCAGATACCTGAGACCCTAGGATCAAGAGGTGTGTATGATGACTGCTTATTGCTTTCATATTAATTAAAAAAAAAAAAAAGTTGGATCCTCTTTCATGATCAAGTTCTTTGGTTCTCTTGGGATGACGAACAGCAGTAGACAGGAGTTCTCACAATTCTGTTTAGGATTCCCTCACCTAGCCTTCTATGGTCCATTTCACTTTTATCTCACAAAAGTCTTATCAGTCACAGGAGGCAAACAAGTTCTCATTAAAGAAGCAGCAGCTGGACTGAAGTCTAAACATCCATACAGATATTTCACCATTCCACAGCTGCTGATGTGATAACTAAAGAAAGAAGATATGCTCTGTTCATTTAAATTGCTCCAAGAGCAATACCTCATTTGCATGGCATCTGCTTGATGAGACTTGTAGAAAATAGGGCTTCATGCACTTCCCCCAACTGCCCAGAGATGACAGCAGGAAAAAGCCATCTCTCCTCTGAGCAAAACAATCTCAGCTCTCTCAGCCTCTCCTCATGTGACAAATGCTATAATCCCTTATTCATCTTTGTAGCAATTTGCTGGACTTGCTGCAGTATGTCCATTTCTTTCTTGTACTGGGGAGCCCAGAGGTGGACACAGCACTCCAGGAATGGCATCACCAGTGCTAAACAGAAGGGAATAAACACATTCCTTGACCTGTTGGTGATGGATACTCTTGTTAATGCCACCCAGGAGGCTGTTAGTCTTCGTTGCTGCAACAACGCATTGCTCACTCTAGTCAACTTGGTGTCCACCACGACCTCCTAGAGCCTTTTCTGCAACTGCCTTCCAGCCAGTCGGCCCACAAGCCTGTACTGGTGCATGGGGTCATTCCTTTCCAGGTGCAGGACTTTGCATTTGCTTTTGTTGAACTTCATGAGGTTCCTGTCAGCCTGTTTCTCCAGCCTGTGGAGGTCCCTCTAAATGGCAGCATGATCTTCTGGCATATCAGCTACTCCTCCTAAGTTTGCATTGTTAGCAGACTTGCGAAGGGAGCACTCTGTCCCATTGTTCAGATAATTAATCAAGATGTTAAATAGTATTGGACCCAGTATGAACCCTTGCGCTGGTGTTGCCACTAGATCTCCTGCCCCATTCAGCACTGGGCTCACATTTTCCCTGGTCTTCTGCTGCTGATAGACCTGTAGAAGCCCTTCATATCTCTTGCCAGATTCAACTCCAGGTGGGCTTTAGGCTTTCTTAACCCCATCCTTACATGCTCAGACAGTGTCTCGGTATTCTTCCCAGTTCACTTGTCCCTGCTTCCACCTCATGTGTGCTTCCTTTTTATGTCTGAATTTTGTCAGGAGTTCCTCCTGCCTTTGCTTGATTTCCTGCATGTGGAGATGGACCATTTTTGAGCTTGGAAAAGGGGATTCTTGAAAATCAACCAGCTCCTGGACCCCCCTTCTCTCCAGGGTTGTCTCCCATGGGATTCTTCTAAGCTGATCCCTGATTGAAGACGCCAAAGTGTGCTCTCCTGAAGTCTGTGGTTGTGATCCTGCCATTTGCCTTGTTCCCTCTTTTCAGGATCCTGAATTCCACCATCTCATAGTCACTGCAGCCAAGACTGCCCCCAACCTTCACCTTCCCTGTTTGTAACTATGAGGTCCAACAGAACATCTCCCCTTGCTGGCTCCTATGTTATCCAAAGTGATATTTCCTGAGATGGTACAGACTGAGACTTCCAGGACAAACTAAAAGAATTCCATACAGAAATTCGGGGGGAAAATATTTTCCACTTATGCAAATACAGCTTGTTAAAATGAAATAAAATTATCACACATAAAGAGCTGAGATACACTGACATTTGCCAGGACAGTGATCCTTTATGTAACTGGTTTTGTCATAACAAAATGGGATCACCTCAGAAAGGAGTTGTAGGAGTAGTTCAGCTTTTACTATGCCTCTCGCTCTGGTTATGAAAGATTTTTTGCCTCCATCAAAGTCAGAAAACTACAGGATACAAATTTTATTCTTTGTAAGCTTTTTTAATAAGTGGATTTCAGTAATAGGCTCATTTGATGTAGAAGAAAAGAGGAAAGCATTGTTTTGAATACTATATTTACTGCTTTAGCTAGAACTCATTTATTATTGGCTAATCTTGAAAAGTTTGGTTTAACTGATTGTTGGGAAATGGTTCTCCAAATCTTGCTGTAATGTACTCTGCTAGGTATAAGTTAATAGATTATTTTACTTGATAGTTTCCAGTTAAAAGGATTGCCTTTGGCCCAGCCTACCGATGACAGCTCTGATAAATGTTACTCCTTTCAGTCTCCTTGAATGTCAGTGTAAGTGAGCTGTGTCATAAAGCTGCCCTTGTCTTTGTCAAAAAGTCGATATCTTTGCAATATATTAACACTAATTGCTCTGGGGCTACCTGACTAGAAGTACATACTGATGGATCCAAATGCTCTTAGTCTAGGGAAATAGCTTATGCTTTACATTTTCCCAAATTTGGCATTTGTAAAGGTTGCCTATTAAAGGAAATAATGAATTTTCTTGGTTTAATTATTTAATCATTTTTCACAACATAAACTGGACTGCAGAAACACACATGATTGAAAATGCAAGTATTCTCCTGTATTTTGGTAGCTACACAGTCACAGATCTGGGCCATGCCACATGACCCTAGAAAAAAATGCCCCACTTGGCCAAAGACAGTTAGAAAATAAAAGGGAGAGGAGTACTATACATATGCTTGAACTTCATAAAATATGATGCATCACAACCAGATGATGTGTCCCATCAAAAATCATTGATTATGATGTTTGGCTTATATTCAAAAGTGCCACTAAACGTTAGAAGAATTCAGCTTTGGGGTTTTTATGACAATTAGACATGAGAGTCCATGTTTAGCCTTGAAATAATTAGACATCGCTTAGTCAAGTCAGATCTGCTAACATTAAAAATAAACTTAAGCCAGTAAGCGCAACCAGTATCTGACATTCTTATGTTAATAGTCTTAACCCCACTTCTCAAATTTCAAGCAAAAGTCCATAAAACTTCACGCTTTTCCTGTTTTAGTTTGAACACTGAGAAAGCAGGGGTGCCCTTTGTGACTTCCAAGGGAGAAGACGAGTGTTACTGAGCTGTGGTATCTGGTTGAACAGCAGCACGTAAGAACACTTCTAAGCCTGAGATCACCAATATAATTATCATTTTAGATTATAGATGACACAGTTTTCAAGTGTTTATTAACTGTTTCTTGCATTGCAAACAATGTATGTTACTGCCTGTTAATTAACGACATAAAATAATAACAGAAAATACTGATGTGAAAATTGGTTGGTCTTTTCCCTGTGCTGAGGAAAATATGGATACAGAAGTTTGCATGTGGAACTGCTTTTTTTGATGGGGCAGAATAATCTAGCTCTTTAAATTTAAGCCTTTAAATCCCTGGAAAGCTGTGGTGTAAGATACGTGGTCAAATATGCAGATGGGACCGGAATATTGAGGATTTGGTCCCTATTCTTTCATTTTTGTATTTTTACACTTACATAGCTAGTGTTTATAACTCCCAACATTACAGACAACATATGGTACTGGACAATGTAACTTTGTAAGTTCTTGGGACAAGTTGCTTTGTATCTTCCTTTATGAGGGCTATGAAAATGTAAAGTTGTGAAAGGTGTCTAAAGACTCAACTCCAGCTTCTGTGAAGAGATCCGCACTGATCAAGTCCTAAGGAGAAATAGAATAGACTCCTAAGGAGCAGAGGAACAGACTAAGGATATGTTTAGTTAAGCATTATCATACTTAAACTTGGAACCTGAAGCAGAATCCAAAGGGTTTGTTGGTTTTTTTTTAAAAAAAAAGGTACCAGCAATACACAGTCCATTGATCCTATTCAGAGAAACTAAGTCTAAGTGGCCCACACTGCTAGCAAAGAGCTGTCTGAGGTCAACATTTAAGTATTTTCCACTAATCCATGAAAAATACAATGTATCTGACATCCCTCCTGCCTGGTCCTTGGGTGCCTCAGGTGGTGCTGTTGTGAGAAATGGCCCCATTCTCTTACATTCTGTTCTGGAGGGGTCCTTCTTCTGGATGAGGGGAATAGTATCACTGCTGGAACTTCAACTTAGAGAGGATTTAAACCCTCCTGCTCTTTTTAGAGGTGCATGTCCTGGGCTAGAAGCTGTTTGTTCATTATGAACAGGTGCCAGAGTCATGAAACAGCCACAGAAGAAAGGAAAGAGTAACATTGTAGTTACATTGCATTCCCCACTTGGGTCATTTTGGCATTTCTAAAAGAGAAGGCAATGATACTCAATTAACACAAACACACGGGTTTTACGAGGATAACATTAACATTTGTGAGGAATAGGAAGCTCTGCAGAAAGAAGGTCCATCTCTGGAAGTATGAACCATCTGTGCTTCACAGCTGATGGCAAGTGTAACCTGATTAAACATCAAGCGTGAAGGATGCTCTTTGCATAGCAGGATTTAGCCTTGTTGTTACCAATGCGTTAAGCTGCACTTGTCTGTGGTGGTTTAACCCCAGTCAGCCGCTAAGCACCACACAGCCACTTGCTCACCCTCCCCTCCCCAGCGGGATGGGGGAGAGACTGGGAAGAGCAAAAGTAAGAAAACTTGTGGGTTGAGATAAGAACAGTTTAATACTTGGATTAAAATAATAATAAAAATTGTAATGAAAAGT
>NW_008796110.1:3383050-3400442 GCF_000699145.1 Aptenodytes forsteri
ACTGATGCCCAGCCAGTCCCCGAGCAGCACTCGCTGCCCGCCGGCCAACTCCCCCCAGTTTATGTACTGAGCATGACATCATATGGTATGGAATACCCCTTTGGCCAGTTTGGGTCAGCTGTCCTGGCTGTGCCCCCTCCCAGCTCTTATGCACCTCTTCTCTGGCAGAGCATGGGAAGCTGAAAAGCCCTTGACTTAATATAAACACTGCTTAGCAACAACTAAAACGTCAGTGTGTTATCACATTATTCTCATGCTAAATCCAAAACACAGCACTGTACCAGCTACCAGGAAGAAAATTAACTCTATCCCAGCTGAAACCAGGACATCTGTAAAGTCAGAATTTGGTAAGCACTTATTTTGACAGTGGTTTCTAAAACTCCACCCTGACTTCAGTATAATCTTCTTAATTGAGCTAGGGCAACTGTTTATGAGGCCACATAATGAATTGTTCAGGTTAAAAATACCTCAGCCAAAAGAAAAGAGAGGAAGGGTTTTTTTTATGACTAAGTACATGAACCAGCAGAACTGGCTAGTTTAGCCAGCATGTCTGATTCAAGAAATGCTTGTCAAACTACACCCCGGTGCTGTGGCTGTCCTTATCATCAAGAACTGTCAAACCATCTCTCATCATCACTTACTCCCATTCTTGAGTTCTGTTTCTGAGTACAGGGCAATGAGTGCATGAGGACCTGAAGCCTGAAACAAACTCCAAATAAATTTCTGTGCTGGCATTCCTGACTGTTGCCTGTGGAAGAAATCAAAATATGCCAATGATATAAAGGTCAGGAGCTGAGCTTCCAGGTTGTAGACAGCCCCCCTTAAAAATGTGTATGCAAAAGATTTAGTCAAGCTACTGTTCAATTATTTAAATGTGAGTCCGCTATATGTTTTTACTAATACATCCCAATTATTTTTTATAGTGTTACGATGACTACTGCAGTGTTCCATGACTAGTTTCAAGTGTTAGGAAAAATTCTATCCTCTTCATTCTCATTTTTTTTCCTCTTGCAAGTTCTAATTCTCAATTTTATAAAAATTCTTAATATCCTAAAAGCCTGTTTACTGATGTTCTAATTTGTTTTTTAGAGAGTTAGCCAAATAAGCTGTCTGAATGCATTTCCAAAAGTATTTGGAAAATTTCCTTTGCTGTATTGTATATAGTTAGGCTTGACAGAACTCAGATTCTGTAATGACGGTTTCCATTGCAGAGGAATCAGGGACAAGATAAAGAGTCCATCACATGTCACTTTGCAGAGTATTCCATCTTGCTAAGGTTATTCTGCACAGTGTTCACTGTCTGCTGAATCTCTAGTGCTTCATGGCAAAACGAGTCCAAACATACTCTCTATAGCAAGATTAGAAATCATTAAAAAGTATGCATTACTAGTTAATATCGTATAAAAATATAATATATCTACCACTAATATCGATTAGTATACAGCTAATTAAAGCACAGATCAACCTGTGAATATATTTGGATCATATTTGTGTGCTACACTACTGCCCTAATGGAGGATATTAAGCAAATCACAGCCCAATTTTTAAAAGCAACTAGTGATTTTCTTTGATTTGTTTTTAGTCTAATATTTTTCACTGTATCACACTGAACCCTCTTGAATAATTCTAACTAGAAGCCTTAAAAAAAAAAAAACCAAAAACAAACCACCCCTATTTTCTCAGGTTTAGCCTGTGTATTCAACCTGTTCTTTCTTCTGACTACCTGACAAAGTTGTAGGCAAAATTTTCATTGATTCCCCTATTCTATTGAGACATCAACTGAGTAAATTAAATAATCTTTGAATGGTTTCATCAAGATAATGCTTTGAAATTCCACCTAAGATGCCCTGTGTGGTGGGTTTTTTTGCAACAGTATCTTGTATTCCAGTACCATTTTAAACTCCTGTGGACAGCAATTTTTACAAAGAGCTGTAGTGCAGATCACTGTGCGCCTGGAGTTACGGTACAAAAACAGGCTTCCTAAGATTTTTAGGAAGAAACAGGCTTTACTAGCTCTTCTCAGTGAGCTCTTCCAAACAAGACAATGGTACTGTCTACACACTTGTAGGTATAACAAAGGGAGCCTGTAATATGGAGGATTATAATACTCTATTAATGAGCATGTATGTTCATCGTTCCCCACAGGAGTATTATTTTGAAAAACAGAAGTCTGAACTGAACATAAAAATATACGATATTCTTTCCTTCTAAGCCTTCACGCAGCACAGAAATAACTGCAATACATTTGTGGTCAAAGCAGATGGCATTTCACATCTGTGTTAAAAATATGGTTTTTTCTCCCAGCAAATCATTATCCTGTTTAGGGATTAATATGAAAAAGTGATCTATGCTATATAAAAGTAGCTGTGCCTGTGAAAGAAGTGACTGTTCTAGAGGACGTCTGCGGAAGAGACACAACTGGTTTTTGCTTAATCCTTGGAAGTAATGCAGTTTTAAAATTAACATAGCAGCCAATTCCAAATGTGAAACTGTTTCAGTCACAAAATTATGCTCTCTTATTTTGAAAGAAGAAGATCTTTCAAGAAAGATGATAGTGATATTCCCTTTTAAAAGTAGGGGAGCGGATGTACCCCTGGAGTAAACCCAACCTGCACAGATGACACCGTTCCTGGATTTTCAGTAGCAACGCTTCATAGCCAGAGCAACAGGAGGGGGAGGTAGGGGGAGGGGTCCTCAAAGGGAATTGTCCTTGGAAATAAATATGTATTATTAACCTCAGTATGAGTTTATATATTAACATCTGTCTTCACAGTATGCGGTTTCAAGTTCTCTTGTGCTATACCTGAATGCTCTCTCTTTAAACTTCCTCTCCTGGGACTGTAATTCATTCCATATTCCTTTCTCCCACATGACTGTATATAAATAAATACAATCTGAGGAAAATATGAAACTGCAGTAAAGAAGCGAACCTTCCCTCAAGAATAATTTCTCTTTCCTACTGTGTCCCTTTTCACCTGCCGTTTCTTCACAATCATCATAGTCTTTTGTTATTTTGATAAACCTACTAATACCGAGGAGCCAATGTAATTGCCACCCATCCCTGGAGATAAGCAAGGGAGATGGGTAAGCAGATGTCAAAGTCTCAGAACAAAGGTGAGTACAAAGCTATGCAGAATGCTGATGATTTATAAAGGAGGCATTAGCATTAATCGAGCACTGTTTTGGGAAACGGTTATGCAAAGAATTAACAGTTTCAACTGAAAAGAAGAAAGGAGCGCAGTTGGACCTGCCTGAGCAAGCACGTTACCATAACCCTTGGAGAAAGCCTAAGGAAAAGGATTTACAGCAAGGGAGTTGGAAAGCAGAGGCTGGCAGCTCTGAGCGAACAGCAATTTCTGTTTGTTTGGACCTGCCACTGCTAGGGAGGCAAAGCTGGTGCAGTCCTTACAAACAAACAGCCAGGGTACTCGACCTCACCACCATGTCTTCTTCTAACTGAGATAACCTGCAAGCCCTCACAAATTTTGGCTAAGCAGCAAAGTTGAGAGACACAATGAAGTCGTCTATTTCTAAGGATAAAAGCCCTTAATGTCTTGCATGCTGAGAGAGTGAGTTTGGACCACTTGCCATGGGAGCTGGGACTCGGACAGCGTGTGCCATTCAGGCCTGGCACTTCTCCTCCTTGGAGGCTTCAGTAGAGACCCACACCAACCCACACCTGTGCAGGGACTGCCCAGCATGCACTTGATTGTTTCTGAGCAACTCTGACTCAGACCTCTTGCCTCAGATATTTTGTGGATTGCTTTGCCCATCTGTAGCTTCATATAAAAAAAATAACTATTACACTGCAACATATAATTTACCTGAGTTGAAAGGCTGAAAACATTCAGGTGTCTTTTCTTTCACCCCTGACTAGAAGTATTCACTAGGGACAAATAACTTTGTATTAAATTTCCCCAAGCATAAGTTCATTCCTGTAGACTCCTAAAGAAACAAAAATCCAGATTAGACTACTCTCCCCTATTCCCATCCCCAGAGAAAAATTGCCTAGACTAACAACTTAACCTAAAAAGCTTGAAACAAGTGTTATTTGAAGCAAGATTGTTTTAGCGATTTTGTTGATATGGAGACATAGCGTTTACTCAATACCTATGACAGCTATATAGTTACAGTTTATAAGTAATCTTTTGTGTGTGTAATAGTTCAATGAATCACTTGGAATGAAAAAAAGTTAAAACATGCTGAGAGAGAAATAGGTGATAGTATCACACATGGTTCGTAACAGCGGTTGTTACACCTTATGATTCCTGACAATCTTTCTGGAAAGCCCCACCACAATTTACCTTCCCTCTCTGAGATTTAAATTTCAAAATAGTAAAAATTTAAGGAACATAAAGATAAGCAGTGAATACTCACCTACGTGATTCCACAGGTCAGGGCTTGCTGGAGTGAATGAACAGGTGAGTGGACAAAATAATTAGCCTTGTCTGGAAAGGCAGGGCTCTGACCCAGCCAATTGGGATTTGTCATTTGGTGAAAACCTTAGCATAATTACAGGGTAGCTGGTTAAAGGTGTCTCCTGTCACAGCTGATTGCCGTAAGCAGTATAACAACACATTACCTGTGAGAGATCTTGCACCATGTTTTATGGTCTACTGAACAAATGCTTTGAAAGAGATCTCTTTTTTCTAAAGTAAGAAATATTTTATAGTTTGACTTAATTTTGCTTTTTGATGCAGCAGTGGTTTGACCGATGGAGGTAAAAGGTTTTTTCATGGCAATGCAAAACTGCATTCTGCGGTGCCAAAGCATAGAGTACCCCCAGGCGGTGCATCCACGCTGGGTGGGAAGCAAAGTCGCAGGAGGAGATCCTCCACTGGAGTGGATACTGAGGTTGCTAAGCTTGGAGATCACTGAACTGAGCACCACATTTGGCCCTCTGGTTACTCGCATAGAGATTCAGGCAAGACCACAGGAGTATCCCTAGCAGATGCTGATGTAGGGTTTGTTAACACCCACATTAGAATAGAATAGAATAGAATAGAATAGAATAGAATAGAATAGAATAGAATAGAATAGAATAGAATAGAATAGAATAGAATAGAATAGAATAGAATAGAATAGAATAGAATAGAATAGAATAGAATAGAATAGACTGACTGCCTGACCAATTCAGGGCTGACCAAAAGTTAAAGCCTATTATTAAGGACATTGTCCAAATGCATCTGAAACACTGACAGGCATGGGGCATCAACCACCTCTCTAGGAAGCCTGTTTCAGTGTTTGACCACCCTCTCGGTAAAGAAATGCTTCCTAATGCCCAGTCTAAACCTCCCCTGGTGCAGCTTTAAACCATTCTCACGAGTCCTATCACTGGATACCAGGGAGAAGAGATCAGCACCTCCCTTTCGGCTTCCCTCCTCAGGAAGCCGTAGAGAGCAATGAGGTCGCCCCCTCAGCCTCCTTTTCTCCAAACTAGCCAAGCCCAAAGCCCTTAGCGCTCCTCATAGGACATTCCTTCCAGCCCTTTCACCAGCTTTGTTGCCCTCCTCTGGATGCGTTCGAGAAATAAAGGTAATTAAACAACCTTCCACTATCTGTCATTAAACTCCTAGCTCTGATTACACTCAGCACTTTGAGTTGAGGGCTTCCCACAGCAATGGGATGGCAGGAGGTGCCACGGGTTAGAGCCATTTTGACCTGTTAGACTTGCAATATGGCAATTTAAAAACTGTTCCTTTTCTCCCTCGCCATAAAAACAATTTTGTCTTTGGAGCTGATTTCAGTCTCGAGACTTTCATTTCAATATTGAAACATTTTTGTCATTTTAAATGTTATACATCGTGTTTTCTTTGTGTAATATTTTTACTAAGTTTTTGGTACTCCATGACATAACCTTCTTAAATGTATATAATGATAAATCCCAAAAATTACAAAATAGTCAAAATATTCAGTTATATTATTTTTTAAGGTCAGCTGTAGAACAATGACTTTAAATAATTATTTAGAATAAAAATTTAGAAAAAATGGTTTAAAAAATAATAGTTTATAAAACTATTCTAAAATTATGAGAAAAAATACTTTAAAGCAGTTTGCTATGATGAAGAAAGAAGATGGAATAGAAATTTTCAAAATATATATTTTCACATTCTCATTCCTCAGCAATACACTACTGTACGTTACTCTTATTTTACATAAGAATTTTAAAACAATATTGATAGGTAAAAGTCTAGAAACAATGAAAATAAAGCTTTGGAATAATGTTAATGCTAAAATTTGGTTTTCTCTGGGTTGCATTCTTCCACCTGCTAGTTTTGTAAAAGAAAATACTATCCTTCTTCATGGAAAATACGGAGCCAGCTTTATGTGTCAGAAGAACAGGGAAAATAAGATACACAATAATGAGACTATGTAGGTCAAGTTACTGTTGAGAGACTCATGGTAGTTAGCAAAGGCAATCGCTGTTTCAGCCCAAGATATAGACTACAAGGCTTTTCCACTTGACCGGTAGCAGCAGTTCTCTCTCCTGTAACATTGCATCTTTATGGTGCAGGATCTACTCCACAGGAGTCTTGCAGCCAGAATCCCATACGGCATCTTTACCACTCATTTTGTGGGCTAGCATCCACTTCCCTAGTCAAGTAGGAATTTCCTCCCAGAATAAGCCAGCTCTTGCTGGCTGCCATATTAAATAAGTGAAATAATTCTCAACATTTGAAGGAAGCATTACTGTGCTTGGCGGAAGTGATGGTGTGGAATAAGAATGAAGTCAAGGAGCCTGAGGAGATACGGAAATGGGTCTGCAGAAGTATGGGAAACAAAAGAAAAAGAAGAGGTGCAGAGAACTATGACTAAATCATTCTTCACACCTCATTAACCTACTAGTTTGTCTCAGACATACAGCAACATCCCCTCTGGCTTCTATCATCAAACTATTTCTTTCAAAACAAGACTTGCAATCGCTGGTACAGAAGGTTCCCATCCCCAGAACAAGCCCAACAGGGGGGTGATCTGCAAATTGTTCACTCCAGTACTCTTGGGCTTCTCTGTGGGCATTGCCCTGCGTTAAGAACAGCCTCGCTACCCGCTGAATGTGTCCCCTGCTGAGGCTACCAGCAAAAGCGTTAATTTTGTTTGTGTTTTTATGATGTGGACATCTGGCCATTAGCAACTGGAGAAGAGCCACCAGTGTCACGCCCCACAGCTGCCAGCCCATCAGCAGACACTAACAATTTCCAGTTGCTACTGAATGAGATGGATTCAACCCAATAACCTGACGCTAAATGTTTCTGTGATCCTCCAAATCATAAGGGTATGGCTGTTGGGTGGCTCCTGATTTCACTTTGATATAACACAAATTGGAAGGTGTTCCTGCTGCCTGTGGGGCAGCAGAAGATGGAAAAACAGAAAAGACACAGCTGGCAGCTAATAAGAGAGGAGATGTCTGAAGCCAGATGGGAAGAGAAGCTGGTAAAGATATGCAAATACCACCCAGTTTATATCACTGAACACTACAAATAAAAAAATAGGGTGTGTAATGTGCAAAGGCAGAGGTGGCCCAAAGCTTCTAAGCGGTGTAGGCAAAAACTGAACTCTTGCTGCCCCAGGAATGAAGCATGGAGGAATTGATCCCATTATTAATCAGTGGCAAAACTCAACATTTTCATTTTGGCAGAATGGGTCACAAGGCTAAGGGCACTCGGTGGAGTGAACGGAGGCAGGGGGCTGAGCTGAGGATGTGGTGTCTCCCTTCCCATCTCTCCACACTTCCCCTGCTCTCCAGCCGCTCTGATTCCACTGAGATGAATCCCACCTCCCTGGCACTTCATCTCTCAGCAGAGCAAGGCTGTAACCTGTTTCTCAGCAGCTGTCCTCTGAGCCTCAGTCACCCATGTCAGATCCTACCCTACACACGCGATATCCCCTTCTCCTAAGCCCACCCTTCACTGAGGTCCCCATCTCTTTCTCTATTCCAGCACGGTTTGGGACTCTGCACCTCCAACCTTCATTTCTCCAAAGTGCCCACCTTAACCTCCACATCCCCCAGGCAGAAGGCCCTACTCTATAGTATGCTCACCCACCATGTCTGTGGGACAGAGCCTGTCCTCAGTTCACATCTCTCAGGATGCTCTTTTCCTTCAGCCCTTCACAATATGGGGCTGACTCCCCTAACTCACTCCCAGGATTCTTGATGTTGGTGTGCATTGCCCTCACCCAGACCCGGGCAGTGTATCCCTCGCAGGCAAGCTATGGGAGCTTAGGTCGCACTGGTAGTTTTGGTTAGCACCATGTGTTTGGCATGCCCTGTGCGCGTCTGGGATTTGTTTTCCCCATTTAGACATGCCTTTGTCATGTGCCTGTGTCACGATTTACCACTTGTTTCTCTTTAGTCAAGATTTTCTAGATATTTTCCACAGTACTTTGTTAGCTCCAGCCTAAAGAATTCAAACTGCTTTTTGGAGAACTATGGCTTAACTCACCCAGACCCCCCATCTGGTACAGGGTTCAGCTACCCACAGAGGTGGGCCATCATAAGCAACTATCACCTGTGTCTTCTTTTGCTTCAAGGAGCCACTTTAGGTGCTAGTGAAGCTGTAAGTCTTACTTTTTCTAGGACTGAGGTCTGCATGAGATCTGATCAACAAGTATGTACTACGGACATCCTCAAATCTTACTCTCTGAGCATCTGTGTCAGGGATCTGACCTGAATTCACATGGTCTCATTCTGGCCTTTGTCACCAGGTTTCCCTACCATAGAAAACAGGGCACTGGGGAAGAGACATGAAATCAGTGCACTCCCATGCCTTGCCCCAGGATGTAGGTTAAGCATGTAACAAAACCAGGGAGCTTGGGAGCATACTGTGGTTTAACCTGAGTGAATATTTTCCTTCCTACGTGTGCATAAACTTTCCAGGTGGAAGTACCGCCCGAACGCTGGCAAGACAGGGCATCTAAGCGCCAGAGCCCCCTACTGTATTACATCAGTTAACGCCATTCTGAAAACTCCCCTTGTCCACTGTGGCATTTGACTACTCTGTGGGTATGTCTCTATCATGTAATGGAGCCCAAAGAAGAGTTTCCTCTTATTTCTAATAAAGTAGTTTACCTGCATGGTACAATGCAATGCAGAGACATCAGCCTGGGTCCTGAAAGTGGTAAAGCATGAAAAACTGCAGCGTATTTATTCAGCACAGAACATTTTTAGTTTGCCTGGACTACTTTTAGGACCTGAGCTGGTCTCTTTGTGGAATAGTTCTGCACCTTCTAAGCCCAAAAGCCCACGTGGATCAAACTGGCATGTTTCAGTCCCACGCAGAGGGGCTGTAGAGCAGCTATGCTGTTGCTGTCTCTGCAGAGCTTTTAGTTTGAACACAGCACCACACTCCTGCAGTTCTGATTTTTCCTGTTCTGGCATATTTGCATATGCAAGGCTACCTCTGACCTGTGCTCCTCTATGCAGGCTAAAGAAATCCTATGATAGGCAGCATGGCTCTCCCCAGGGAGGCCTCCTACAATGTGGCTTGCACTCAGTGCCTTCCAGGACTCAGATCTAAGCAAGGCATCATAGAAGGCTCTTTTGTCTTTTCTTTTCTCCCCCCCCCCCCCCCCCTACCACCCCTCCAATTTTGAATAACTAACTCATTTTAGTTTTGAGAATACCTTATCTAATTTACATTTAAATCTTTCTAATCCCTTGCCAAGCTACCATGACAACAGGCCCTGTAAAAATTAGTAAATAAGAATTTTCTTATTTACCTGATTGCCTTTCATGTCTCATTGTCTTTTACGTCAATCTATGCTAAGGCACTTCCAAGTTATATCTTTAAATGTGAAAGCTAAAAGCAATCTGAGTGAAATGGTTTTATGTCAAGAAAGATATATTCCCGTGTGTCATGTGTACACATTGAAAGCAGCAGCTTTAATAAAGGAGTAAAGAAAGAGACACCCTTCTCTCACCCAGCCCAAGTGCAAAAAGGTTTGGGAAACTGAACTCCAGCTTAAACCAATGGCAATAACACAGGATGCTTCTGAAGCTTACCTAGTCCCAAATTCTCACTGATGAAAACCCATGCAGTGCAGGTAGCTCTGGTGCATCTGTGCAAATTTATACCAATGAGCCCACATTCATTAATATAGTGGACATTTGGGATCGTGCCTTTAGCAAGGGTAAGCCCACTGGCCTATTCGTGTGCACTGATGTGGGTGTCAGGAAAGTGATCCTTTCCACATGGACAGGTTCAAAGCACACGTGGGGAGAAGAGAAGCACACATCCTCACCACAACAGCATAGAAAAGGAGCTAAACCACTCTGCGTCCTTGCCGTTGGAGAGTACAAGGAGCACTTACCAGTCTTCCCTGCACTCCTAAATTCTTGCCATTTAGGATACCAGGACCACTGGATCCCAGGAAATCCTGCTTCTCGCTCTCAGCTGCCAGACTTTACTTTTTTTGTGCCAGAATGTGTCTTAGGGGCCAGAACCTTTCTCCTGTTACAGAAATATAACCCACCTGGAAGTCATTTGTGTGGAAGACATGCAAAATCCACGTTAATGATCTCCACCCACATTTTTCTAAAATACTGATGTTTCTATTAACCATGCCATAGTCACAGAGAATAATATGGGGTAGAAAATATCACATATGATACTGACCAGGAATAAACTATCTTTGGTAAATAATATTGACCTTCACCCCAAACACAGAGACATATCACTGCCCCAAGCAAAGACACATGCAAGGCTCACGAGGGAGGAGGCTTTGTTTCCTGGCTATTGCTTTGCGACAGGTTGTGTACGTGTGTAAAAGGAGGCAGACAAGAGAGCAGGAGAGGAGGAAGGAGAGTGCCTGGAAATAAGCTCACAGCTCTGGCTGGGACGACTGAAGGTGTTAGTCCCCCGCCACCCTCCTGTCTCTCAGCTGGAAGCTCTCTACTGTGCAGCAGAGGCAGGTAACACAGATGTAGGCAGCATGCCTCAGCCAAAATCATCTTCAGCTGTATCTTACCCGAACAGAGCAGGCCCTGGACTGCAGCAGCCTGGAGCAGGCACACTAGTGCCTCTTGTGCTGCAACTACACAGTTCCAACTATGAGAAACAGTATTTGACTAGTCAGTGCGGACTTGCGTGAATTTCTTTGAGAAGCCTATATTCCCTACTAGTTTCTCTTTGGTCCTCTGCTTTTTTTTCTTTTTAAAAACGTATTGGCATTTTCTGTCCAAAAAAAAAAAGTTTCATCGAACAGTTCCCATCCAGCAGTACTTTACAGTGTGTTTGATTGGTAAGTTTTTGTTCTCTTCACCTTTGCGTGTATTGAACTTGATTTGGACTTTGACCTCAAGGATTTTCTTTTGAGACCTTCTTGCAGTTAAATTAGCTCTTTTTTCCTGAGCATTCAAAACTTCCCTGCTGAGTCTGCCCCCCCCGACTCGTGAAGTCAAGGAGGGTGAAAACTCATTACAGCTTTCCTGTAACTATTCGTACACTGGAAGGAAGTTCTGAAATGTAGGTACTAAAAGGTTATGATCAATCTTTGCCTTGTTTTACAAGAAGTTCAAGGGTTCCAGAGGCCTCTCTCTTAACTTTTCTGTTTTATTTACCTGTTGCTGGCTTACATACCACTTCTGCAGAAATCAGAAATAGATTAGTACCCATTTCTAACTAGATGTATCTAGAAATGGTCTGTCCATCTTGCACAAACTACCAGAGGGTATTCCTTATTTGTTTCTGCCAGAACAACAAAGGAATCGGACCCAAGGAATTTTCCTTGTAATTTCCATGTTAAGAACAATAATACAAGTAATTGTAAATCCAATCTGACAAAGCCTTTGTGCACTTGTAAAATAACTTTTAAAAAATTAATTATTTAAAAAAACAGGAATCTCAGTTTATTAGAATGCTTGAAGAAACAGATCCACCTGTCTGTTACCTTCAAAAAAATGAGTCCAATTTACTAAGCCTGCTGAGAAAAGTGCTAATTAAAGTAGGTTATAAATATTCTGTGTGAAGATGACTACCTGAATTTGAACTAAACCCAAAAAAGTCAAGGCTTGTCACAGGGGCTGGCATAGAAGGTTGCTTACTAGCTAGCTCTTATACCAGTAGGTTTCCATACCTAAAACAGCTGAAATGTGGCCTTAAAGAAAATCTGCATTATAAACTGCCTCTGAACTGCTTCACCTGCTTGTGAAACGAATTTAAATGACTTCTGAAAGCTGCAGAGGTAGCAGTTCATTTGGATTGCAAAGCAGTATAGAAAAGGTAAGTGTCTTCCTAGGCTAGCAATCTACATATTAAAGACATAAAAAGAACTACTTGGAGTCATAAAGACCAGTGCCAAAACAAATGCAGGAAGACCCATAGCAAATAAAATGGTGATTCTAGGCAGCAGTGTCAGTGTTCATGGGTTATTTACCTTACATAGTTTTAAAATGTTGTTGTACATTATAAAAATTACACTATGCTTCAACATAGCATTGCCCAGTATTTTTAGGGTCTAAAGGAATAGCTTTGGGAAATGGCAATTTCCATGAGAATTTCATGTCTAGACTACACTTGATTTTTAATAGTTTAATTCTTTGCAATATAGAAATAGAATTTCTGGAGGGTATTTTTTATACTCTTCAACTAGTCATTTGAGAACCATTACAGTTTCTTCTATGCTTGACTCCATGTGGAACCTGTCTATATAAAGATGATATATGAACTTCTGGAATGCCTGTATAAGCCAGAGTGAATCATTTATTTCCAATTCTGTCTTTCAGATCCCAATTACAGTTATTTGACCTTGCTAACAAAACCACCTGTGATTAGATCATTATGCAACAAACAGAACATGAGAGCGAGATAGAGATTAAAAAGTTCAAAAGTTTTATGTAGGTTTGTTTTAAATGGTGGGGTTTTTTGCTATTTCCTTGCTTCTGTGTTGAGAAAACTTAGAGTAAATCATCTAGGACAGATGTTTCTCTGAACATAAAGGAAATTATCAGTTTACTGAAAAAGGCTAAAGATCTTGCAAGCTGGGGAAATCCTACAAATGTAGGAACTCCACTCCGAGTATTAGATCAGCAATGCAAGAATGTTAAGAAGCATCTCTTTCTCTCCTGTCGTATTACTTCTGAATTCACGTGCTCCCAGATAAAAGAGGAACTTAATAATGAATTAGACAATAGTTAGTCTCTTATTTCTTAAACTAGGATTTTATCATACTAATTCTTCAAAGAAAGATTAAGGAAATAATAATTCATTTTCAAAATCAATTTTCAAAGTCAGTCACTTCCAACTTCTGCAGGATACACAACCATTTTGCTGCTGTATTTAGTAGATCACCTTTTATTTGCTACTTCAAACAGTTTTATAACACATAATTATCTATAACCCAGTGCTGGATATCTCGCGGATAGATTTAGCGTCAATTAATACACATCTTGCTCTGATCCTGCCTTAAATACCTGCTGCAGCTTTGCACAGGAGGAAGTGTTTACGTGATTAATGCTAAAGCATGCAGCACCTATCCATAGCAGAGAGTCAAAGCTGAGTCTTGCCTCGTGGCCATTTTATTAGAACTTGTCCAGAGCTACTGATTCACTTTCTGTAAACCCAGTCTGTGTCAGCTTCTTTGGGCCAGAGTAATTGTTGTGAATCCAAAACATGCCACTCAATTGAATTATGCGACTATTAATTTATAGCTTTCCTTTGGCCTAAAACAGCTGCTTCTTGCTTGTAAATGTTTCCATACTGGTTAGATATGAGCAGAAAGATTATGCTGAAGTAATTTGTTGCCAAGAAAATACAGAAAAATGATCAAGAAAATACACTGGTATCAGAAAGATGTAAAAAAGCCCCCAGATGGGAATGCCCAATTGCCCAATTGGTAGCTGTTGTTTGTTAGGGGCATGCAGCAATAGGACTCTAGTTAGTGTGACATGTACACATACGCATCACAGGTAAAACTGCAGAAAGGTGTGTATGTTCATAAGTGTCTGTATTGGTGTGTACTGATGCACACTAAAATTGCTTGCCAGCTCAGCATGCACAGCTCCTTCAAAATCCTACTAGAGGCCTACCTGTATCTTCAGACAAGTGTTTATTTTTTGCTTAGCGTGGCCTACAACACGGATGGCCTACAGGTCTGCCAGAGGTCTGGCCTAGGATGCAAAAAAGAAAAAATATTCTCAAATGGAAGGAATGACCGGGAAAATGTTAGATTCAACTCAGTACAGACGTATGCAAAAATTTATACTTGGGTAAAAGAAATCAAGCAAGTAGAATACCAAAGATGCAGCAGAACATGGAAATTAATAGATATCTAGGGAATACAGCATGGTAAGACTGAAGGAATGAAGGACATTTCTTTAGTCTTTAGAGGAGATTATCAGGAAAACATGGTAATAGTTTTAATAGGCAAGGGGAATGGATTAAAAAGGGATGAAGGAACGCTCACGTTCTCCACATCCACTTGGGGTTAGACAGGGACTAATGAATCTCAATCATGTTAACAAAGACTTAAATTGAATATTAGAAAAATTAGTAGCAGTAAGAGCGGCTAAACAGTAGAGTACCTTGTCTAGGAGAGTTGGGAAATCTTTCAAGGAAGTTATAGGTATAATTAATCCTAACTTTGGAAAGCAAGGGATAATCAGATGATCTCCAGAGGACCCTTTCGGGACTGTAGTCTGAATTCTGCAGCATTTAAACATCTCTTTGACTTAGAATTCTTTTCTTTAGTTTGGTTGATACATAATACCTCTTGGCTTCAGATATGTCAGACAACATTATAATTCAAGAGATGAGACACATTGCAGGATTGTTTGCTGTATAAAGCCTTTAAAGGCTGCTCACGTTTTCATTGCAAACCAGTGTAGAAATACGAGAACCAAAGTCCCCATTTCGAAAGCTCCTTCCAGTTTCTGGTGCCACGTATTTTTCTCCAGAAGCATTAAAAGCTCCTTACGCTGCCTTAGCCAGTGTAAGGCTTATTCAGAAATTTTAACTAGTAGAGTCTCAAGATAGGTACTTAGACATTGGACCACCCATTTAAAAATATAGGCCCGTATTTTTTTCCCAATTGCCCAGATGAAAACATCAGGTTTAGGGTCATTTATTTCCTCCTTGAGCAAAACCAAACTTTGAATTTCTGCACACTGCAGCCAGGAACACTAGAATGACCTAAACTTTAAACTCACACTTGATCTTGCTTCTGCGCTGCAGAATTCATCCAAGACCGCACAAGCCAGCACTAAGCAACTTGTCCAAGGCTGGTCTGCGTAGCCTTGTGAGGAATTTTAGAGTGTAGCAGCCAGTTGTTCATGCTTGCATGCAATATGGTTACAGAATTATTAGGAATTTTAAAGTACTTTAAACGCTATAAACATAAGATATAAAAACCACTAAGAATTCATCACAGGCATTGTTACCAAAAATAGATGATCAGGACTTGAGAACATTAAAATCTTTCTGAAACCTATAATCTTTATCCCATACGTAAACAACACTGGTCCTTTCTCCATCCCTTCTCTTAATGGATTTAAAGTATCTACAGTTAAATCTATTTTTTTCCCCTCTATTACGGCCTCACAACTAAGTTGAAAGTTCAGTTCCAATCTATCCAGTTAATATCTTAGCTACCTGCTGCATGACATAAAATTGGTATGGTGACTGTTCAGTGCTCCGTCATAAAATCTGCGGTACAGCTGAAAGTAATTGAGTTAATGGCAACGAAGACTAAGCTATTTCCCCACTCTTCAGGCAACTCAGAGCCTAATAACCTTGAATGATACTCACAGAATGTTACAGGGAAGTTTGCATCCTGCTGCCTATTTTATCCTACTGGATAAGCTAAAAGATGACTATTGAGCTGCCAAACTGATACTTTTCTTTATCACTTAGGGTGGGATTTCTCTCAGCCATCTAAAAGTTAGATCCCTGCTCCAAGGTAGTTATTCCAGACGCTCTTTATCATTGACAGAAAAAGACAGAAACCCCTAGAGCATGACTCATCCCATCTATGTACAACATCTATCTAGTAGATTTATCCTTGCCAGGAGACACCTTCTCCCTCTAATGACTGAGTAAATCATGGATACAAAGCTGGGTCCACAGACCTTAACACATAAATGGTTAAAATGGTAAGAATTGAATGCTACAGTGGCGTTTACCCAGGTAACTTCAGGCATTTCGCTGAGGTGCCTACTTTAGGATAGGAATGCAGTCGTCATAGACTCGCTCTGCAGGAACCTCTCAAGTTCATCTCAAAACCTGAACGGTGGGTGAGGGGGAGGAATCACCCTGCAGAAGTGCCTGTCTCTCTCTATTGCCTGCAGATGGTACCTAAGGAGAGGAGGCCTCTAATTAGCGCATGAAAGGTAAGGTATGTAGATGAATTCAAGACCTAAATAGTCAGTTATTGACATAGAAAATGAAAAGTAATTTCTCTCCCTAGGAGATGGAAGCACTTTCTGTACTATATTGCACTACTCAGGATGTGATAAAGGACAATGTGAATATCATCATAGAAAATTATTCAATTTGAGAGTCAGTGCACAGTCTGAAGGCGTGCTAGGGACCCACTGGGGCAGCAACTGTCTGGTTTAGAGGCTCATCTACATTTTCTCCAAGATACTGCATAACTGAATACTTCATGTTTAGCCTAATTTTCAATAAAATTATATAAAGATAAATTCTAATAATTAACTACTTGAAAAAAAAGACAAAAAGTAAAATGAAAACATGGGTATCGATAACTTTTCCAAAGAGCATACAGCATTAGACAGTTTAATCAAAGCTTTGCCTGTACCAAGTTAGCTCTAAAGATGCCCGCTATATAAACAATTATCATCAAATTGCTGCAGTAATACACTGTAAAGGTTATTTTTATAAAGAACAAATATAGGGCATCAGCACGGTCATCAATAGGGCCTGAGCAGCAACTGGGCTGGATTCAATAATGAATAACTCAAAGAAAACAAATGCAGACACCACTACAAGCGTGCACATGTACAAACCCTTTGGTTTTATTAGTTACACTAGTGGGGCTAGAAATCTAGTTTTAGAAAATCAGGAATGCTAACAAATCTGGAGTGTTTCATGAGTGCCATCGCCAAGCACTCGGTCATCTACCTGTAACATAAACTACAGGAAACAGCTCAAAATTGGTTTGTGTAACAGATTGATTACCCAAAGATGGGCCTAAAATACTTTGCAAGCAAAGGAACCATCCTCTTAAATTAATTTACTTTCAAAAACAGATGCTAAAACAAACCAATGTAAAGGAAATGCCAAGTAGAAACCCAGCAGCAGATACCATCCTGACCTTGAGAGGTGCGCCCATGCGAACCTCAGGAAGTTCAACAAGGCCAAGTGTAAGATACTGCATCAGGGTCAGGGCAATCCCGAGCACAAATACAGGCTGGGCGGAGAATGGATTGAGAGCAGCC
>NW_008796110.1:3400815-3413792 GCF_000699145.1 Aptenodytes forsteri
AAGGGCATGTAGTGATAGGACAAGGGGTAATAGCTTTAAACTGAAAGAGGGTAGATTTAGATTAGATATAGGGAAGAAATTCTTCACTATGAGGGTGGTGAGGCCCTGGAACAGGCTGCCCAGAGAAGCTGTAGATGCCCCATCCCTGGAATTGTTCAAGGCCAGGTTGGACGGGGCTTTGAGCAACCTGGTGTAGTGGAGGGTGCCCCTGCCCATGGCAGCAGGGGTGGAACTGGATGATCTTTAAGGTCCCTTCCAACCCAAACCATTCTATGATTCTATATGGGGTTGCTGTCCTTCCATATAATCATGGCCGTGGCATGTGAATGAATGCGTGATATCAGCCAGTCATAAAGCAGGAGGAGGAAGAAAGGAGCTGGCATTTCTTCAGTCTCTTCTCTGCGCCATAGGTAAAAATGTGCCTGGGAAAAATCACCCTAGTGTACTGCCCATGCCTTTTCAGCAGCACTTCAAAACACAATATACATTTGCTGTGATATACACTGTATATCACAGTGAAAGAATATATCTGCAAAACAGGGAGAAAAATTACCTTTTTTTTTTTTTAAATTCAGCTAAGCTATAAATTGCCATCTGGAAGCAGGAGCCATAAAATGTAGCAAAATAGATAACGACAACAGATAAGCTCAGGAAGAAAAATTATTTGCACCACCCTCGCCATTGCTCCCAGACTGGCTTCCATATCCCAGCAAGGCGCAGTCCGTTTGGGAGCTGTGGGAGCATGCACGACTCTCTTATGGCAAATTCTTCCATTAAAAATTAACTCACTACCTTGGATTAACAGCTGGCACTTAGCAAATAGCGTCTATGCTCTACTGATTTTACCTCCTTTAGAGCTTTCTCTGTGACTGCCCTTGAGTTAATGGTTACATCATGCATTAGTAGGGTAGTGTTGGTCATTCATTTCCCGACATAGTGAGCGTTGTCACATGCTGGATCCTAAGCGGGTCTAAGCCAACCTAAGTCCTGTGTAATTAACTTTGGCCCAGCACATGCAAGTGTGTTTGACAATGAGCATCATTCTCCCCATCAGTTCGGCAAAGGGAGGATGGGGGAATTCGGATGGGTGATATGAAACAACCTGGCATCTTTTCGCAGATCATAGCACTGTGGTTGCAAGTGAATGTCTCTGCATCGCACTGCAGGGATTAGAAAACTGCAGAATGAGTTGTGATGGCCTAAAATGCTCCAGTTCTTTTTGTTCTCATCCAAAATAATTCAGACAATGATAATTTGCATATTAAATATTTTCTATTTTTCTTATACAGGAACAAGGTGCCAGATTACTTTCTTTTACTGAAAGTATCAATGATATTGATGTTAATGACATTTCATTCTCTGAATACAGCTGTCAGAATCTTACAAGTGAGATAAAGTTTAATAGGTCACCTGGTCTGTTCTTTAACAATTCACATACTCTTTTCAAATACTTCCCATAGAACAAAATAATCTTACAATTTTCATTTTACCCTAATATTCACCAGACTTTCCCTCCTTTCCTAGATTTAGTCCATTGTTTTTATTTATAACCTTTGACATCACACAAGATAGATCCTCCCTTTCCTTGTATCTATAGGACTTTTTATTATAGCCTATGATTTTGTCCTCTTTTACCACGAATCATTGTGTAATCAGTGACTTTTATCTTTTTTAATGTATATGGTGGTCTCTTCAATGCCTGTTCATGTTCTTTTTCCCTAAATTGCTTATAATGCTTACCATATTTTTGGGGTAGGGTCCTGCTCAGATCAGTGTGCAATATTGCAAATGCAGGAATACTGTTTCATGATGTCACACCGCTACATAAAATTTGATTTTTTTTTTTTTCCCCAGATAGATGAAGCCACTAGTTAGTCAGCCACTGATATTTGTTACTCTCTTTTAGCATTTCTTTTCCTAGATACAACTCTTTCACTGAGAAAATGCTTTATATTATTTTTCTCCAACTATCTTTCTTTCCTTGAGGGAGAAAGATTTTTCCTCCTCTGATGGCCACCGCTAAGTTTACCCTATGCCCACTGGCCTATGAAACTTGAGCGATTTACTACAACTAATTCCCTGAGAACTGCTGCTAACTCAGAAAATGAACTCTGGTTCCTAGCGAATACAATTTACTTAATCAGTGGCTCTTCTTGTCTCCGAGGGAAAAATCAAGGAGAGACAGATCTTTTCTTGCTTTTATTTGTGAGTAACTCTGAGTTTGTTCATGCAAGGTAAAGCTAAAACGCTGCAGAATGGAAATACAGCTTGAAAAGAATCAGCACCCTCTTATACCACAAATTTTCTTGATAAAGGGGAGAAAGGAAGAGAACTTGGCCTTTCATGGGAGAATTAAGGAGCAATTCAGAAATAGGATGGGAGGGTAAAAAAGGCAACCAACTGCTAAAAAATTGTATGTTGCTAATAGAAAGGAACAAAGAAAAGAGAATAAATGTATATTGACTGAGGAGGTCAAGTAAATATATTTATTTACTGCATTCGTTACCAGTTCTATAAAAAAGCTGATAAAATGTCTTGCCTAAGGATCTGATTCTGTGCCATCAAAATTAACGTACTTTTTTTTTTCATTGACTGTACTATGAGTGGGACCAGGCTTTAGAGTTACCTAAAGATTTAGAATGAAAATAATTTAGTGGAATAGGGCTGTTAAATTGCCATGAGCTGAGGGAGAGGATTACTTTGTAAATGGATCACAGGAATAACTGCTCTGCAGTGATGCATTTTTATAGTGAAACTTGGAGTGAAAATATTTTCAGGAGCCACAGGAAGGCAGTGTGTAACAACTTCATTGTAGTTTTGAAAGCTTCGTGTCCGATATCTGAGGAAAGGACGTGTGATATCTATCAATCATTCTACCTGAGCTCAGCTTAGAGTTGGTCAAATATTTTTCAGTGGCACATTATTTTCAGGCAGAACATGCTGACTTTTGACCTTTTGCTTAATTCTGAGCTTATCGTTTTGATTGCTATAATGTAAATGACTGATACAGTGTAAATTTGCATGTAAATAATCACAGGGGTGTTTGTTTGACATTTATAACATTTACATCTTCAAAGTGGAGTCAGCCTTCCGTGAATGCCCTGAAGCGACTGCAAAAATGTGAATTTAGGTCAGTAAAAGATGAGATGTGTCAGGCAGGAAAATGCCTAAAGCCACAAACATTCAAGTGTCTTTCACAGTCCATGCTGGCCAGCTGCCCCTGGGTGGGGAGACAGGATGCTCTTTGAAGTTTCTTTACCACAACGAGGAGGCTACCCAGGACCCATGAGTACCAATTTCAGAGACAACGAATGCAGGCAGTAGGCGAAGAGCCCCTCACTCTCCTTTTTAGCTGCCATGTTTTAATGGCCCAGATGCTCAGATCAGGTAGCCAGGGCATACGGTGCGATCCACCCTGTAATTGCATTCCTTTGTGTCCCTTCAGAGGAACTGGCAGGCAGAGTGGGTGAACCCACACCTCCTCACATGTTCACATACAAAAGGGCTGCAGACAAAATCCCTGCTCTTTCCTGCCCTTTCAGGGTCCAAAGTGTAAGACATTTTGAAGGGAATCACTCCAAACCTGCTTGAACCCCTCCTTTCTGGTTCCACTCCTCCTCTAATCTTGTCATTATTCCATCTTTCTCCTTGCGGACAACTGCAAGAGTAATAGCAACTGTTAATCCACTGGTGAATAGTGCGTGATTTACGTTTGTGGAGGGAAGTGATGGGGCATTGGTGTGTAAAATCCCCCAAATATAGGTACTGAGTGGCTGGCATGTGTCCTGGTGCAAGGGATTAATCTAGTTGTCCTGTCCCCAATGCTCACTCTGTGCTCTCTCCATCCTTAGAAATCCGGCCGTACCGACCTGCGGTCCTGGGTGAGCTGAATTCCCTGCACAGTTGATAACCATGTCTCTGACAAGTCTGTATGGAAAATAACAGTTTAAAGATTTCTGCCCAAAAAATTCACAATATTAGTGGATCCGTTGTAAAATCTTCCTAACATTTGACCTACATTTTTTCTTTTGGATCACCATATTTTATGATACAATAATATTAATTTTTTCCCCCACCTTTAGCCTGATACTCAGCCTTTTTGGCAATAAAGTGATCATATGAATTTTCCACATATTTTACTGTTTTCCAAAGGGAAGAATGTGTTTTCTGTCAAGCGTCATTTTTCCAAGTTAATTAGTTAATATTAATACAGATTTTTCATTATGCAAATCCGCTTACAAGCCCATTAGCTATTGCGGCTGGGGGGGGGGGGTTTTAGTTGTTTTAGGAGGACGGGCAGGCGCCATATTTTATGATACAATAATATTAATTTTTTCCCCCACCTTTAGCCTGATACTCAGCCTTTTTGGCAATAAAGTGATCATATGAATTTTCCACATATTTTACTGTTTTCCAAAGGGAAGAATGTGTTTTCTGTCAAGCGTCATTTTTCCAAGTTAATTAGTTAATATTAATACAGATTTTTCATTATGCAAATCCGCTTACAAGCCCATTAGCTATTGCGGCTGTTTGTTGGTATCTTAACTAGCTTAGTGCTGCAGGACGACGTGGAACAGACTCACACAAAGGTTTCGCTACAACAAAGAAAACCTTATTATCCCGCTCACCTCACAGGGATGTATTTCAGCCAAGCAGAATTTCAGAAGCAGCTGTGTTTGCCGATGGGTGAATGTCTATCACTGAACTCGGCTGGATATAACCTCTTGATAGGGGACATAGAGAATTCTTGCAGAAGTAAAGCAGAAAATTGAGGTGGAAGAATAGTTTTGCTGAAGCAATAGCAAATGCAACAGTAGCAGGGGATGATAGCAATGTTTTCTTGAGTTTTGCAGCTTATATGTGGTAGAAAGGAACAGCCGGCTTGTGACCCTTAGAGGAGAAGTTTTTTGAGGTATTTGCTCTTTGCAGTGCGGAAAACTAACAGCATTCAAGCCCCAAAGGGAAGAACCTTCAATTCTGCCCAAAGCCAGTAAACTCAGTGTCTGGTTTTGTGACCTTTATACATGCTAGACTTTCTATGTTGCCTAAATTGTTGGTTAAAGTATAAAATCTGATTTTATATACATAAGTATAAATACTAAAAACAATGTTTTCATAAATAAGGCGAAATTCAGAGACCTGAATATTCAGAAGCTTTGTTCAGCTTGCAAAAAGCTGTCCAGCTGTAACTGAAACTCATCTAAGTTTCCTGAACCAGGCAACTTTCCTAGGTGAGGTTTTCTAATGCAATTTCCAGTAATTTCTCTGTTCTTGATTTTGGTAGGATGATCGGAGTAGGATATCTTGTGGCATTTTTTGCTATTTCTATTTCCAGTTTAAAAAAATGAAATTATTGCAAGGATCATGGACTGTGACAGGCTGAAAGAAAACTTTCTCCTTTTTTTCCTAAGAGTTCAAACTTAATTTTCTTTAGGCTTTGGATAAGGATCACAGAAAGGTGCAGGTGACTGTTACTGAACCTTCTTCTCTAGCCCCAGTTCCTACCTGAATTTGGGTGGTATTTCTTGTTCCTATTTTCAGTGCTGTAATCCCTGAATTACCATTATCAATATACATTAGACCGGAGGGAGTAAGGTTTAGGCCCACAGAGCCGCTTAGGTATATAAAGCATTTCAAAGCCTGAATTCTATTTAAATCGGTTGGAGCTGGTTGGTAAAATACATTCTTAAACACAGATCGTAGAAATGTTAGAAAAAAAATCCCCATTGCCTGTTTATTTGCATTCTAAATATCTCAGGCTTTGAGATGTTGAACACCCTCTGCACGGTGGAAATGAGCAAATGATACTAGTGTTCTGCAGAATGCATCGAGCAAATGTTTTAAAGAGTAGTTTGACTTTAGTATTTAAAGTGCAGGCGGTAGAGCTGCTAGAAAAGCTGTTTTGCATTAAAAAAGGGCACTACTTTTAATTAAACACATTTCTGAGATGTATGAAATTGTTTACTTTTTCTCCAAAATAAAATCTCAGTGAAAAGGGGAGAGAAAGTTGCAACGATATCAAAATATTCTGGGAAAAAAGTTTGTCATTTGAAATGACTTTTCATTTTCATTTTGATTTTGTATTTAGTTAGGAGTTAAAAAGCTGAAGGAAAAATCATTTGTTGAAATGAACCAGCTATAAAAGGATTTTTTCATTTCCTGACTGAAAAAACCTTTGGAGTCTTTAAAGTGATAGCCAGAGAAGCATCTGGGTTGCATTATCTGAATCCCTTGGAAATAAGAGGACATAACTGCTGGAAAATGCAGTTGAAAATAAAGATCTCTCACAGTTGTTCCAAATCTTTTCTTTTTTTTTTCCCCAAGCCTTGCCTTTCACCTGCAGGTTTCTTTCAGAAGCCCTGGTGCTGCCCTGGCTCTGAAGGTCAAACCTGACACCTCACCCTTAGCAGGAGCAAGATTAGCTCCTCCTCTGGGTTGCTCCTCTGCAGCTGGTGGGTGCTCAGAGCTGGGGTCAAGCCATGGCCGGAGCCTTTCCCTTCGGAGCATTAATCCGAGGGAAAAGCAACTGAATTCCTAACCCATTGCCTGCATTTCTGCCCTACCTGTTGCACTTTTCTCTTTTTGCTACTCATCTCTTTAGGAAAAGGAAAAGGAGGAGATATATTTTGACAGGTGAAACTTTATTTATGATTTAATTAAAAAAAAAAACCTTTGCATTCTCACTTCTAAAATCTTGCTTTGTTGATTTGTCTTATGGGCTGCATTATGCTGCTTACTAGTTGAACTAATGGTAAAACCAGATTTATCGTAACATATGCCCCCCCCAATGTGCAGATAAATGGGAATACAGCAGGCCCTGCTCAGGCTGTAAGGTGTTCTTTTACATCAAAAATAGGTGGTGTAATAACAGGTGAAAACCGATTCTATTTCATACATTGCTCAACTGCATAAAAGATGATTGTAGTACCTTGATATAAATACTTCCAAGTGACAGCACTTTCTTTATTGCCATTAGCATGTGCAAACACAATGAACTGGCAAAGATTAACAGGCTCTACCATTCTGTACCGACGGAGTTTGTCTACCTGCCAGCATCACGTTCCTTCCCTAACTGTGTCTCTCTAAGAGAAGAATGCGACTTTTTGAAATCTCGCTACCATTACTATTGTCATTAATTTAGTAGGAAGACAACATCTTGAGTATGTGTCAATTCTGAGAGTTATTTTTGATATTGTATCCCCAATATATGTCTGTTAGGTAGATATTTTACTGTATACAATGCCAGACTGGTGGGAATTAATGTACACAATAAAACTCAAACACACGGTCTTGTTATCAACGCTAACGCTGTTGAGAGCAGTAACCAATGCTGTAATGTTTATAGCAGGCCTGTCTGTGTGTGTGTAAATAAATTTGACAGATTGAGCAATATATTTATGAAATGATGCTCAGTATCCTCCAAGAACAGCTTTTAGTAGATACTTCTCACAGAGTTCAGCTATTTTTTTCCCAAAGGAAGCAATGTGTATTTCAAGTTACTTGCTATTTCTGTGCAAAAAGCTCTTTTTTTTTTTTCCCCCTGGCTAGTTAGGATATTAGAAGCTTTGTGCTAAAATGTGCTAAAAATGAGGGGACTGTGCATTTTAGATGCTAAGTGATTTGGAGGGGTTTCCAAGCTTGTCAGCAGAGAATCTGTGTAGTAGAGCTACTCTTTTGCTTAATTTAGCTTGTTACAAAAGCAGGTTCCCTCAAATCTGTTTTCATTTTCCTTGTATTTCTATTTCTCTACATTCCTGACCTCTCTCTATTCAATCCTAAGGTTAAATGAGGCAGACCATACTTTAATAAATATGTAAATTCCAGTCGGAAAAAGAAATTGTATTAGGAGTAATTGGTGCTAGTATTTCCACAGCAGATCTCATGAAGAGGATGAATTACGAAACTTTTTGAAGGTGAAAAACAATCACAGACTTTTGTATGGCCACAAAATATGTTAAGGACAGAAGCCAGAGTAGTTCCAAGAGGTCTTAATCCAGGCTTCATCCATGGCCTGCAGAGCTCTCACCTTACAGGGAGGGATCTATTTTTACATTTACTACTTGTAGGCTTCAAAAAACTCTCTTGCCCTTCCTTTCTCAAAATAAACACCCAGCTAGGGCACGTCGCTGGGAGTTCAGGGAACTTGAGCCTTCTTCCTGCTGCACCAAGATGTTAGGAGAGGTACCTATGTCACAGCGTCCAAAGCTTCTCATGGATATGGCTCATCTCATGCCTGGAGCCCTTATCTTCCATGTCTTGTTAATTGTTGGACAAAAGGGGTTCAAACACTTCTCTGCCATGGCCCTGAAGGCACTGATGGCCTTTCTGTCCCTGCCCAGCCTCCCCTGAGGCCTCCCTCCACCCCAGCCCATGGCCCAGGAGCCCCATTTCAGTTCAGCCTGGGGCTGTTGGTCCTTGCCCCAGCGACGTTGCAGGGGTGCCTGTCTCCAGCCCTGTCTCTGGCCCTGTCTCCTAGGTTGATGCCTTGGACCCATGCTGTCATCTCGTCTCCGGTCCCATCTCCTGCTGCTCCTTACTGGGCTTTCTGGACAGCCCCTGGCCCTGGCTCATCACTTGCTTCATCTGGGGCTGTCAATGGGCCCCGTTGCCAGCACCTGGCTCTGCCCGCTGTGTCCAGCCCCCATGGGACTGTGCCTTTTGGTGAGGGCATGGCCCATGCTGGGGTCACCCTCAGCTGCACATCCCTCCTGGAGCAGCCGGCCCACACAGCCCCAACACCCTCATCTTTGGCTTTCCGTTCTGAGAAAATAATCATATTATATGTACAAAGAACAAAAGCTCCCTATTTTTTCCACTGTAACGTTTCAGCAAAAGTACTTCTTATTTTTTGTATCACTACCTAAAGATTCACCAAGGCTAATCAGAAGTGCAGGAGGCCTGGGTTTAAGTCTCTGCTCCCAAACAAGATCGGCAAACAGGTCTTTCAAACACACTTCCTACAATACTAGGCTGTTGAATAAAATGTGATAGAGTTGGGGTTTATCAGTATCAGCTGGCTCTCCCTCTGATATCCAGGAGATGTGTTCTAAGGACACCTAGCAAATCACTCTCTGCTGGTCAGATGGATGAGACTTCCATAAAATCCCACCAAATCGTAAATATGAAATAGGTCTCCAAGCAGCCAGGCAGCAAGAGGGGTCAGGTGGTGATGACACGTTACTAGGAAAGCCTGATGTGCTGAAGGAATGTAGCAGTCTAGAGTGCTAGGAAATACCTGAGCAGAGGTTTTTTAGGGGTTTGGCAACATCTGCATGCTAGGTGTAAGCATCTTGTCTCATTGTGCTTGCTATCAGACCACATCTATTAGTAAGCATAGCAAAACAAACCATCTTTGTGAGTGTCCCCATGCAGTAGGACACAGCCATTTCTTTTCTAAACGCAAATTTATGCAGACTAAAACCCCAAAACCCCAGTGCAAACAGTTGTAAAAACAGTTGGTGATGATTTACTTGTCTATATACAGTACATTATAACTACCCTGTTCTATCCCAGGTATCTCCATGGTGTTGGCAGGTATGACACAGGATGCACAGGAGTCCCATGTCCCTCTGGGGCAGCAGCTGGAGGCCAGGTGGGATATACCTGAATCCCACCCTTAGCTTAGGAATGACCCAGCTCAGACAGTAGCAGGCTTAAACCAAAATAAGCAAATTCATGCAGAGTTTTTTTACCTGGTTCTGATGAGATCTGCTGCTTACAAGGCTCTGCAGGAGAGAGCTACCAGAACTGCCTGTTCCCAGGCTACCTTACCTTTATACTGGCTGGCAGAAATCCAGTTCTTCCAGTCCTTCCCTAAGTGGCACGAAGTGAAGTTTGTGGCACACCACTTATGCCCACATTCACTTGTTACAGCATGTACTCTTTGGCACGGTAAACAAAGCGATCCCAACCTCCTCCCAGCGTTTGAAATCAGGAGGGGTGAGGGCTCTTGGTATGCAGACGGAAGCACTTGGTGCTTTGTAAATACTGAAGTCCCTGATCAGAGATGTAAAGAGAATGAACACCAGCCATTGGTAAATCTGCAAGGTTCTGAAATGCCGGCACAAGTCAGAAGTGTGACGGACAGACGGAGGCTTGAAGTGAGTGTGTTTGTACTTTTTACTGGACTCCTCTTGAACTACTGCACCAGACCTCCTTAGTCAAGCTAGACATAACTCACCAGCAAGCAACGATACATAACAGCAGGCTATGGGGATGCTTGGGCAGCCCTAGCACATTTATGAAAGCTCTGCCTATATGCCAGTATGCTGCTGCAGACCCAGAAATGTTCTTTTCTGGTTACTCTGAAACCCCGTCCAGCAGAAGCAGGGCAGAGCTGCCAAGGAGCTGTACAAATCCTGCTCATGAGCAGGAGCGAAGCAAACGTGTGCCCACTTCTGCCAGTGTAAACGGGCTGCATTTCTGATTCCCTCTCCCTGCGTGGCTGGCCTAATCACACAGAGGAGTTTGGTTTGTTGACCCTGTTGCTGTGCTGCTTCACCAGCTGCCGGGGCTCCTGCCCGCAGCGCCGCGGTGCAGGAAGGCACTCGGAGCTGTTCAGAAAGCAGAGCCCTGGAAGCCAGCAGCAGGACGCAGAGTTACCGAGGCAAGCACAGTCAGAAAACAATTTTTTTTCCTATCTCTTGAGTCATCCTGAAAAAAGATTTGGATTGCATTGTGTAAAAATATATACTCCATAGCAGAGTCTGGAATAAGGAAAGGCGATGCCACTCTTCTGTTTTCAATCACCAGAAAGGTTTGCCTTATTTTGGAAGTGGTCCTTTCCCAGGAAATAATATGAAAAAGTCATAACTCTCGCTATATTTGTTCATTTCTACACCATCAAATCTTTCGCTGAGCAAAGAGAAGATTAGAAAGGTTATCTTGCCATGTTTTTCAATGCAATGAATGGATCAATGCTACAAAGTCTATTTGAGAAAGTAGGTAATCACATTCCTCTAGGCAGATTTCAATAGATATGTGACTCTGTTCATGACCCTTTTCTGTCTTTTTCTGATTAATATTTTAATGAGCAAGTTTTCTTTGAAGAACCTCTTGAGGAAACAACAAATTTTATTTGAAAGGAGAGAAAATTTCTAAAAAGTAAATTTTACATTTTTCCCCATTGACACTTGCCTTGAAGCTTGATTGAAAGAATTTGATTGATCTGGTCAGAAAAATCAAGTCACTCAGAAAACACGATAAAATTGTGGGTATCATTCAGGGTATTATTCATTAACTTATCCTGAAAAAGGGCAGAACATAAAATTTTAAAGATTTTAATGTATAATTCGGGTACTGGGTTATACTCAAGAAAGAGGCAAACCATGTAAATAAAGCTAATCTGCTACAGCTAAAGGAGATTTCTATTTCATAGGTTTGGTGGCACTATAAGGAAATACTTTTTCATAGGCCATAGTTCTTTCTGTTGATTTCTGTATATGCAATAACATTTTCAGCAAGTGGATGAGGCAGTTCTCAGTGCTTATTTGTCTATAACTCGGGGTTTAATACTGTGAACTAAATAATCATTAACGAGGGACTACATGGGAGATTCACAGCTCTTTTCCCAGTGGTGCCGTACACCCGAAGGTGTGTGCCCAGGGAGGCTTTGACCCCACCACTACAGACCAGGCTGACCAAGAGCAGCGCTGGTCCTCGTGAACAGCCTGTGACAGCAAGGCATGCCATCAAAGCCGCTCACTTTGCAGAGATTTGAGAGATGCTTTTCAGTCGAGTGCCTCCTTGCTTTCCAGATCTTGAGGCTGAGGACCATGTTTTGAGGCTTGCTTCCACAGGCTCAGGAGTCAGTAATTTAGGACTTTTCTATTCAGCAGCTGGAACTGGGAGCGGACGGATGGGGAGAGCTGGGAATGCTGCTTTGGGCTTGCTAAAGGTGTGCATTTAAAGTGAGTGGGACCGACTATATTAAAACACTCGTGTGGCACTTTTATTCAAAAGTAAAGGGCTTTTGCTCAAGTTGCTTTAAGTCACTCTAGGAGTAAAGGGAGACAGGTTGAATTAAAGCTACTTTTACCAGTTAAAAAGCATTCAAGAAAGGATACAATGTAGTTTAGCTAAACCAGTTAAGACAGATAAACTGCTCACACCTTCACTGCAGGGTTTTAGTTCTTTTTATGCAAGTCTGTATGTGATTTTTTTTTTTGAATGAATGAATGAAAGCGCCCAGTACAGATAGACCATAGGTCATTTCTGGTTCCTTTCCTTGTGTTTAGCTGCTTTTGGTGAGAACAGATAGGATCAGGAGTTCAACAGATGTACTCTGCCATAACTGCACTGACTTGTCAAGAACTATGCCAGTGCTTTTAACAGCAAGCACTGAAAAAAGCATGAGAAAGACCCCAGAGGAATCATTATAGATTTCAGAGGCAAAGAAAGGACCATTTGTCCACTGGGCCGTCCCTGTGCTCTGCTCGGGGATGTCTTATTTTGCAGGATGTACAGCTGCAGTAGTTTGTGATGAGGAGGGATCCTGTTCATCCTTTGGCTTTGGGGGCAGCACATTCATTTGGGGTCCAGGGGCTCTTGTCCTGTTCTTGGCTCAGCTACCAGCCAGATGCAAGATGAGCCAAGATAATTTTTCTCTTTGGACTACAGTTTGATTATCTGTAAAATGGTTGTTTATGGCCTTTGTAAAGCATTTCAAGATTCACAGGCTGGACGTACTATAAAAGAGCAGGTATTTATAGGAATCGTTACGCAAGTGACTTAAAAGCCACCAACTATTAAAAACAGTAGGCATTAAGCTCTTCTGACATTTGGCTTTATGAGTTTTCAGTCATTTCTCCATACCACTGTCCTGGTTTCGACTGGGATAGAGTTAATTTTCTTCCTAGTAGCTGGTACAGTGCTGTGCTTTGGATTTAGGAGGAGAACAATGTTGATAACACACCGATGTTTTAATTGTTGCTAAGCAGTGCTTACACTAGTCAAGGACTTTTCAGCTTCCCATGCCC
>NW_008796110.1:3413907-3464621 GCF_000699145.1 Aptenodytes forsteri
GCTGGGCATCGGTCAGTGGATGGTGAGCAATTGCATTGTGCATCACTTACTTTGTATATTCTTTTATCATCATCATCATCATCATCATTATTATTATTATTATTTTCCCTTCCTTTTCTGTCCTATTAAACTGTGTTTATCTCAACCCACAATTTTTACTTTTTTTTTCCCGATTCTCTCCCCCATCTCACTGGGGAAGGGGGGGAGTGAGCGAACAGCTGTGTGGTGTTTAGCTGCCTGCCGGGTTAAACCACAACAGTGCTTTTGGCACCCAACATGGGGCACGAAGGGTTGAGATAACGACAGATCTGACCAGAGCATGTTAAGGCAAACCAGGACAACCACATGGATTAAACCTAGTGTGGCTTGAGCAGTGGTCCAGCGCCTCTGGGAAATGTTGGCCTTCTGGGGCAGAAGTTTTATAGCTGATCTGCAGAGAACATCAACTGTGTTTGAGATACATTGGATCTGCAGTATGCATGAAAGAAATGTGCTCTATCTTGAGAGGGTCAGATTCAATGCTCAGATGTCACTTATCTGATCTCATCTGTAGCCATAAACGTGAATAGAAATCCCAGACAAAATTTTCAGGCAGAAAAAGAAAGCATGCTTGGAGAAGCCTGTTCGTAAGCTAACCCCAGCCAAATGCTCACCTTCATAAATGAAAGCTATTATTTCTTCTGTACTCTATAATTTGCCTGCCAGCAGTGGAAGAAATCCTCCAGGTATTGAAAAACACTGGTAAATGTGCAGGAGTTAGCAAAGCTGGCTGCCAATAAGTTATCTTATGCCAAGGAGTTATCTGATGGCCTCCACCAAGTAGCCCAGCAACTCACCTACTAGTGCTTCACCCCACTGCAGAGCAGATGGGGCCGCAGAGCCCAGCAGTCACATCTCACCTTCCCCTTTCCTCCAAAGCTTTGTACCATTCAGACACTCTATCTGGACACAGCTCAGGTGCATGTCATGGCCATTCCTTTCCTTGCCCAGGGGCTCACTGGCACGTGGAGGGTGGTAGTGTCACAGACCAGGGTGCAGGCAGCCCAGGGTGCAGGCAGCCCCGGAGAGCACAGCCTGCTTGCAGCACTGCGCCTGATGCCTGGCTCCACGGCGATGCTTGCCACTGCCCTTGCCACTCTGCTTTCAAATCCCACCACAGAGTACAGTCCCAGCGCTACAAAGCTGTGAAGTGGACATGTTCCTCTGTCTGCCAAGATTGCACAGGAGCAATCAGGCTGATAGTTCATTATAAAGCCCTAATATGTATTTAATGACACCAAATTTTCTGCAATGCCAGTTGGTATTTTAATAGCCTTAATAATAGCACATATTAGTAGCATTATTACTTGCTTGTGTAACACTCTCTACCTTCACTGTGCTATGCCAGCAGTAACTAATGAATGTACATTCTAGGAAATTCATCCACCTGGAGCTGATTTCTCTGAGTAAAGCTTTAACCTCAGAGAAATGGGATGTGAGCTTGGTGTGGGAGTGGGTATGAGAGAGATTTGATGCTCTTTTGGAGTTATATATCAGCTTCCAATTTCTGCTGATGTAGAAATCAGTTTAAAAATAGATAATTCCACCTCGGCCATTTCTGTGCCTGCTGCTCCAGACCCAGCCAAGAACAGCAGACCTGCTGCACAAGCCAAACCGCTGAGAGGTAGTGTGCCGGTTTTGGCTGGGATAGAGTTAATTTTCTTCATAGTAGCTAGTACGGGGCTATGTTTTGGATTTGTGCTGAAAACAGTGTTGATAATACAGGGGTGTTTTAGTTACTGCTGAGCAGTGCTTACACAGAGTCAAGGCCTTTTCTGCTCCTCACACCACCCCACCAGCGAGTAGGCTGGGGGTGCACAAGAAGTTGGGAGGGGACACGGCTGGAACAGCTGACCCCAACTGACCAAAGGGATATTCCACACCATATGATGTCATGCTCAGCATATAAAGCTGGGGGAAGAAGAAGGAAGGGGGGGACATTCGGAGTGATGGCGTTTGTCTTCCCAAGTAACCGTTAGGTGTGATGGAGCCCTGCTTTCCTGGAGATGGCTGAACACCTGCCTGCCGATGGGAAGGAGTGAATTAATTCCTTGTTTTGCTTTGCTTGCGTGCGCGGCTTTTGCTTTACCTATTAAACTGTCTTTATCTCAACCCACGAGTTTTCTCACTTTTACTCTTCCGATTCTCTCCCCAATCCCACCCCAAGGGGAGAGAGTGAGCGGCTGTGGGGTGCTTATTTGCTGGCTGGGGTTAAACCACAACGGGTAGGAATCCAAGATGGGGAGATGCCAATATGCCATCTTTCAAATGGTATTTTCCATCCATCCTCCATATGACTAAAAAAATTATAAACAAGAACAGATGACATGAACAATATTACTGGGTTACTGTATCAGTTTTGGGGTGTCTGATGAGAGCAGCTCACCAAGCAGCCTCATATATGCAAGCATTGGCGAAAAGTAGAAAACCAGGCCTAAGATTATTTTAGGTCTTCTGTTTGGCCTTGAACATTCTGCTTTACCCGAAATACCATACAATCATAGGCCTGATCTATCAAGTCAGCAAGATAAAATGTTAGGACTATAGACAGCAGGAGCAAGAAGAAAGCTAAATTCTACAGCTTGCTGCTGCGATCGGCCCCAGCCCCTGGGCAAATGCTCTAACCATTTATAGCAAATGCTATAAATGCTTCTGAGGCCGTTACTCAAAAGGTGGTTGTCGGCAGCTCTGGTAGAAGCCCATACTCGGGTGATGCTGTGGACCCTCAGTGCGGGCAGATGTTGGCCAGACTTGTGCCAACTTGTTCAGGTTGGGTATTTGACTTTTGCTATCTATTTGTTATATACTTGGTCCACACTGAGCATCAATACCTCTGCATCTTACACAGATCATCCTTTACTGGTGCTATCCTTCCTGTGCCTATTTAGGAATCTGGTTAGCATCAGAGAGCTGGTGCTAATTTTAGGCACACTGTTATGCTAAGACCTGTTTTGATTCATAGCAGCTCCCAGGATGACATGGGTGGGATAGCAGTTTGACACAGTCACCCGGGCTCCTTCCTTTGGTTCCATGTTGATAGTCAATCCTTTGCCTTTCCCCACCCATCTGCTGAGACAAATGATCCCAGCACGAGTCCCATATGGCTGTATTCCCATTTCTCCCCCTTTCATGTACTTCCTGGCTCCTTCCCTCCCTGCCCCAAAAGCATGTGAGGCCATAGCAGCTGCTTTGAGCAGGACCTGTAACCGCTACCTGGGCAGCCACTGAAACTGTGGAGACAATTCTCATTGCAAAAATTCCACCAGAAAAGCCAGGGACTGAACTGGCAGTTGAATGCTATTTTTCACATACCGACTGAAAGTTTTCCTATTGATTGGCAATTAGCCTGTTTTAAAACACTCAGGGTCAAATTCCCAGCTGGTGTAAATCAGAGAAGTCCTACTGAAGTCTCCAATTTATTTTCCAAATGGTTTAAAAATTCAGCAGGAGCTAAAAATTCCACCAGAAAAGCCAGGGACTGAACTGGCAGTTGAATGCTATTTTTCACATACCGACTGAAAGTTTTCCTATTGATTGGCAATTAGCCTGTTTTAAAACACTCAGGGTCAAATTCCCAGCTGGTGTAAATCAGAGAAGTCCTACTGAAGTCTCCAATTTATTTTCCAAATGGTTTAAAAATTCAGCAGGAGCTTTATAATGCCAATGTTATACATCAAACAGCTGGCTAAAATTCAGAAAGTTAGCACATTTTCTGTAATGCTCTTTGACATTAAGTATTCTTTATGGACCGGATATAATCGATACAAGTGCTAGAGAGAACATTCTGAAGGTTAAAAAAAAAAACAAACCCAAAAAACCGTGGACCTGATCAACAGAAGTTTTAGGAATAAAAGTCAAAATGTGGAACCAAATTTTACATTTTGAGCCTTTGTTATCCTTTACAGATGTGTGTTAGTTGTCATAATGAATCAAAATTAAGTTTTAAGAGTCCTGCAATTCTCTTGGATGGGAAGTTTGAACACTTGTCAAAGCGACTGGAAGGATTTTGCTGGCTTTTGGTGGGAGTGGACTGCATCCCTCATGAAGCCCAATTCCCCAGCAGGTGTGGATATCGCCTATGTGCATAGCACAGTTGTTGCATTTTTGTTCCCCTTCTCTTTTCAGTTCTGCTTCTTGAGACATTCAACACGTTGCTGTCCCCGACAAATGTTCTAATGAAACTAAAGGCCCAGGAGCTGAATGGCCTTGGGAGAATTAGTGTGGCGATGGAAGGCAAGGGAAGCTCCAGAATCTGTGTTTTCTCTGGTAACAGACAAAGACTTTGTTTTAGGAGATAAACAAACATTGCCTGGACTTGTTTCATAACTTCTGGGAAGTCTAATGTCAGGCCTGCCTCTAACTTCTATATATTTCAGGAAACTTTTGTAAACCTGGTAATTCTGACTGCAATTTTTCCTATGTTTCCTTCAGTTGTCTAACGAAGCAGAACTGGTTTGGGGCTGCTGCTCTTCAGTGTATGCATCTTATTTCTGGACGTAAGTACAGCCATACTAAGTTTTCTCCATCTGCTCTACATTGTTGTGCAAGCAAGTCACTGCTACTGAAGTCTATGTTGTATCAATGTAAGACCATGATATATGTGATGTAGAGTGGTGATATTTCATTTTACCAGCCAGAAACTCTAGTAATAATTTAGGTAAAGGCAAGACCAGGCTGTAAATTACACATTTTCTTTTATCCCCTATTCATTTAAAACATAACCAAAGCCTTTTCTGATTTTAGTAGAATCAGATCCTTTTTTATATTTAGAACACAATAAATCACAATGCAGAATATAAAAAAGTGTAAGAAAATGTGTATTATTAAAATAAAAGCAGTATACTCAGAAAGTGGAGAAAAGGGTTTTACCACCTATAGAAACACCCACTTCTTCCCTCCCAAGAGTTACAAATAAATCTTTTGTATTCATTTTGCCTTAACTGAATGCTAGTTAAGTCTGTGTGGCTTTCTAATAAAGAGTGATTTTCTTGGTAGCAGAGGCGTGTAGTAGTCTTTATTTCAGAGATCCAGTCTTTTAAACTAAGGACTTTCCCCTAAATGCACAGCTGCCATCCCTCCTCCCACTCTCTGGGAGAAACAAGCCAGTGTCCCGTTTGTTTAACGTAGATGGCTCTGATAGATGCAGCAATGACTAGGAAAGCCTTCACCCTCAGTACGGTGATCGTTTCAATGACCTGTGCCTGAAGATTTGGAAAAAGGCTAGGCTTTTCTTTGCTGAAGAGCAAATTCCCCATGCAGCAGGAAACCGCAGAGCTGCTCCAGCTCTAAACAAATCTTCAGAGAATCAGTGCTCAAGCCTTCGCTGACCACATCCAGTGAGGGTTAAAGAAAGAACCACGTTTTCCGCAGTCACATCTAAGCTGTAACTGCAGCCAGTCCCGGCAGATTTCAACATAATCTTGCTTGTCTGCTGAGAGAGGATCCTTACAGAAACATGGATTTCAGGAAGAGCTAAGAAGCTCCTGCTTTCAAGAATTACTGTTTACCCAGAATCCTAGCAGAAAATAGATTAATTGCCATCATTAAGACATATGGTTTTACTATCCTTGGAATAGCAGAGCGTTGACTTTCTGTTCAGGAGACTTACTTACCTGTATTTTATAGAGAGGCATGGGCTGAACTACAAATCTTGTTTGAATAAGGATCTGAAACATCTTTTTTGGATAGGATGGTGGTGTGACACTTCTGTCAAAACAAGGAAAGAACTTGAATCTGAATGTCCTGCCACGTGTGTTAATAGGTGATTATCAGCTGTTCTAGTTCATGCTGTGCTTCTCCTTTCCCACTCTCAAAACCTGTCTGTAGGCAAAACACATACACAAATTCCCAAAGAATCAGAAGAACACAAGTCTGTAAAAACAGTTAATATCTCACTTCTAAATACAGGACGTAACGTGTAGCTGAGACTTCATTTTCTGTAGGGAGTTCATAGGATATACCAGTCTGTGAAAAGTGATCTGAGTAAGCAACCCCATCGACTAAGTTCACGTAGCAGACGAAAGCCACAATACCTCTGAATCTGCTTTGAATCTTTTCTTTTTTTTTTAAGATGCGCCTGTTCAGAGAGTCCTGCATTAAAGTGGGAGCCCAGTAGAAAATTGAGGTACTAATTCAGCAAGTTAGGGTTCAAGATAAATTAAGATTTAAATGCAATTCTGTAATTTTCAGAAAATGACATACCTCAGACTTCCACTGGTGGAGCACAAGGTGGAAGTATATGCAAAAAGACACAAGAGATCTGTAATTCATTCCACTTTTCTCAATGCAATGACAGTGGCGATTAAAATATTCAATATAAGCATAAAATAATCTGTCATAACTCAGAGTACTAGGGCACAGATAGGTAGTTACTCTTTAATCCCCTCTACATAGAGGAGAATAATAGAAACAAACTCCAAACTATTAATCTGACTCATTAAGTGTACTTAGGAGCCCTATTCCCATCAATTTCAATTCAGAATACAATTAAAACAATTAAAAATGAATGTGCAAAGCAATCTGTACTGTGTCTAAAATGCTGTATTTAATAGTGTTATTGCTATGAGTTTAACCATCATTTCAGGGAGTTAGGCACCTGAATTATGCCAAGGCAAATCTGTTTTGCACTTGACTGTCAAACTGATTTGCAGCAAAGCCCCAGCTTGGGATTAAGATCAACATCCAGACATCTGGAACTGGTTGAGTGATAAAGAAAAGTTCCTGTCTGTAAGATCAAACAGCAGAAGTGGGCAAGAAGGTGCAGCATTACCCTTCAGCTGCCTCGAGGCTAACGGGAGGAAAATAGTTTAGTACTGAATAGGTTAGGATGATTGAGACAAGGGCTGCCTACAAGATCAGAATTTCTGATTTAATTTGAAACACTAACATAACCTTGCTGTCACTTGGATCTGTACCTCCTAACTGGCTACACATGCAGATGGGCTTTGCCTGATTGCATCTAGATGAAGGAATAAGGCCATGAATTTTACAGCCACTTCACGGTATGACTGCAACCAGGTGCCAGCTTCAAACATCTGTCCTTTGCCAGGATGACAGTACATAGAAGCAAAGAGAGAAGATATCTTTATTAACATAAAGCCAGTGGGAACTGTGGTACAGCATGTCAATAACAGAGAATACCACAAATGAAGGTTCCAAATTACCTGAAATTCATAATTAGTGTCTGATTTCCCATTTCACAGTGACTCATGGAAGAGCCTAGGAGGGTGATCAGCAGGCAATAATGTCAGAGCAGTTTTCCTTATGTCCTGTTCTCATTCACAACTACAAACGCATTTCAATAACCTTGGTTGCCTCTGCTAAAAGACTAGATGTACTGAAAATTGTACACGGTTTCAATTATTAGTGAGATACATGCAGATTTTTAGCTGACTTTGTTAAGCTTTTGGCTAGGTGAAAGAATATTTAAGGTTATTCTCATACCTTATACCAACAAATATTGTTAAATACCAAATCACATAAGATATTTATTGGTTATCTAAATGCTTAGTAGCTTATCAAATCCTTTAACAACTTAGATAATAAGCTCTTTTAGATGCTTTTTAGATATCTTTTGTGTTTAGGTGCCTACACAAGCTTCTTCAAAACTTGTTTTTGCTTGTAATGCATGCCTTCTGATCTATTTTAGGAATGTTCTACCATGGAAGAGGCACCCATCAAGGTCTCAAGACCCTTGTGGTGTAATTCCCTGGGAGGCATCCCAGCTCTATGCAAGGCCTATTGAAACCAAGGGAAGCTTACTGTTGACCTTTACATGGCTTTGGGTCAGACCATCAAAAGCACTGACTGAAATATTTCTGTGCTTATCAGCTTTCCTCTGATCTTTAGTTTCATATATTATTATTTTCACATTATATTACTAAGAAATGTTTAGCCTCTCAAAACATGAAAGGAAGAATCACAATGTGTACTATAATAAGAGAAAGTATGTTTATTATACTTAAAAGCACCCATTCTCATGAATTTACAGAGATTAGTTAATTTTATCACTACCATTTAGTAGGTATAATAGCATAAAATGGTCTCTAATCCTTTGCAGGGAAAAAGCTTACAGCTAGAATAATTTTTCTACCGTCAGTTTTATTATGACATGCTGCATTACGTTCTACATACCATGTGCGACAGTTTTAACTATGCAGCTGCTGAGAGCCCAGGCACAGGTTCTCAGGCCTGTTTAGGTGCCTAACTCCTACTGAAATCCATAAAATAATGTAGTCACCATAACACTCAGTTTTGGCATGCCTAAATCTTAAGGGTTTGGACACCAGAGAGGAAACCACAGTCTGAAGTTTAAGCAGTCTAATTCTTTATAGGATGCTCTATGACAGTTAGATCCTGGGAAATAAATTTGCAAATACCAGCACGTCAGTCGAGGATCGTGAAACGTAGCCAACGGAAAACACAAAGAGAAGAAAACAGAAAACCAAAAAGTTATAAAACTGGAAATCAGAAACGTTCCTCACAGGAGAACAGAAGAGAGGTGGTCTGATATTAGAGGTGCAGCTGATATGAATCTACACCAGATCTCACATAGCCTGAGTCTCTGGCTTCACAAGGAGAGGGATGCTAGCAGAGGAGTCAGAAGGAGCACCTGGTTCAGCTTTCCCCATGAGAACAGGCTCTGCATGTGGGATACCCTGCTGTGGGGGGTAACCTGCTGTGGTTTGGGAAGTCATCACTGTACCATCCTGCAGGTGGTCACTGGCACACTGAAGATCTCCTCACAAAATCATCTGGCCTGCCAATACTGTTGAGAGAGAGATTGAAATTTGATAGATACTTCTGAAATATCTGAAAGCCCCGTTTTGTTGTACTGGCCTGTGCTTTGTTGTTTGCCTACCTGGGCTGTAATAATTAAGAATTACAATTCTCAGTGTAACCTGGATTTTGAGGTCTTCATCTGAATGCAGAATAGCAGGAGAGCACTTGAAAAATTAGTTGAGTCTTTGGGAAAAATAAAAAACTCTCTTTCTCTCAATGGAAGGAAGCAATATGACAGAGCTGGTTTGTGCTTTGATAAAAAGCTATTGTACCTCTGCCTAAAGAGGAAACATGGCCCAGATCCAAACAAGGGCTTACCTGCCTGGCTTGACACTGAGGTGGGACATAGGGCCCTCTGACCAAAACTGCCATCTCCAACAGCGCCTGCGCAAGTTCTATTTATGTCAAAACCAGCTAAACCCCACTGTACTTAAAATGGTCCTCAGGAGGTGCCCTCCCCCCTAACGGGTTAGCTTCTAATTTAGTTGTCCCACTTCAGTGGATATATCGGGTGCGAGAAATCTGGGCCTGTGTACCTGGATCCATGTTTGGATACCAAGGATTATCATAATATTTATATAAGATGCACTAATGTATTACAGACAGTTGCTAATTTAACACATTTGCAGAAGAGTTTGAAATTTGATTTTATAAAACACTGGTTCTCTTTCCCATTGTTTTGTTACTATGAGCAGTAAGATGTGACCTTAACGAAGACAGCAAGAAGAGTCAAAACTAACATCTAATCCAATGCTGCTCAGAAAACATTAAGAGACATTTTGTTTCCTATTAGCATGTACTTCAGTCCTACAGTACAAACAGAATGTCAAATGAATCGTTTTTGCACCTTTCCCTTGAAAAATCCGCCACAATCAGCACTTCAATTTTAACAAATGGCATTTTCTTGAGAGAAAGCCGTTCCATCAAAAAAATTTCAACCAGAATCTCTCTAGTTTTCTTCACTATAAAAATATGCTCTAGTGGATCTCCTCAATTTATTTTTTTAAAGAAAGAGCCTGAATTTCATTTATATTTTTTTCTTTTAAAGAAGGGTCATGCTAAACTCAATTTATTTCGTATTGATTGGCTGTGGTTTAGTCACAGTCTCCTCTAACTTAAATGGAATTTAAAATATTTATTTCTACAAAGGAGTTCTGTCAAAAAAATTAATGAAAGTTTTTCTCACTTGCCTTCAAGAGCTCTATTAACATAGTGTTTGTTCACCTTACAATCGTTTAACATATTTATTATAGCAATAACTCACTGAGGTTGGATATGAGGATAATAGCATATGTTTGAAGAATTAAAAGCTGCTAAGAGGTGCAAAATCACAAAGGCCTAAGCCTGATGGGATCTTTAAGGTTCTGGGACAAAAGGAATAATGGAGGCCAGTGGGAGTTGGATGGTATGTTTCATGTTTGCCTGGGTCAAGTAGAAAAAAGCAGGGAACTCGGCACAGGTCTCATAGGTCCCTTATGTGTCTCATGGCTATTTGTCTATTCTTTTTCTAGCTACAGATATTCTAATATAAAGACACAATTATTTCACATATATATTATATGTGTGCATATTTTCATGTATATTATTAATAACCAAATGGTTTGTAATTGTTTCATTCAAGTAAATTCTCTTTCAAGAATACTTAACCCCTGGGAAGCTGGGAAGCTGGAGGTTGACAGAGTGCCCTGGAGACATGCCAGGTATGCTTTCTGCTCATGGTCACCTCTAGAAGAGCATTCTTCTCCCTGCTGACTGGAAGGAGAGCCCTGGGAGCCTTTCCACCCTCTCCAAAGGACAGATCTTACAATGGCAGTCGGGACATAAATTTCTTGTCGAAGATGATAAACTTGCCTGGTCCTTGTTGATTGCATCTCTATAATAGCCATGGGGTGCTTTCATTAGCTTCAAATAATTTAAAAGTCATTGTAGTATCGTCATAGATTCAGGATGGAAGTAGACCTGGCTGAGATGGAGTTCCTGCTCCCAGCACTACTTATTTTTTTTATTTTAAATAGTCATGGCATAAAAAACCCCTTTGTTGTTGGATTAGAATATACGCATTCCTTTCTCAGTAAATATACTAATCAACAGAGTGCGGCTTGTCCTTTTTTTTCCTGATCTCCTGACTTCTTCATTGCTCTCTACCTAGTGGAGGGCTCAAAGCATGAACACCTCCATTCACGTGGGACATGAAAAAGGAAAACATGGACTTGAATTCACTCAAATGGAAAACAAACTAGAAACCTCCCCCCCATCTTCCATTTTCTGGGAGGATGCTCTATCCAGTATGCCATCCAGTAAGAGGTGGATATGGGTAGACTCTTCCTCTCTTTACAAAGGGAAAAAGTGAACCTCACACTATTTTTTCCAGTAGTAGCAGGCTTGTGCTGTCCTGGTTGTGGCTGCCAGCCGGGCAGAAACCTGACCTCTAGCCTCGTAAACAGCCTAATCTCAGAAGATGGGATCAAGGCATATTCCTGTGACCTGTGTGTCTTTGACTCAGCCTTCAAGGTACCCCACTCTCTCCATGCCTTATGGGCATTACGCTTCAGGGCACAGCTGCAGGGTTTGGGTTACGTCTGGGCCCATGACATGTCCAGTCCCCAGCTGCAGAGCATGTGAGACTTTTTGTTGGATCCACTCTACCATGCCTCTCAACTGACTGAAACCAGCCCTTTGACTAAGCACAGTTAGAAAAGACCTATCAAAGGCAAAGGAAGCAGGCAGATCACTGCAAATCTTCTGGGTGGGACAGAGTCTTCAGAGCTCCCTGGGTGGTCATCAGCAACTTTAACTTCCACACAGTCAGTTCCTTCATAACCCTGATAACAGTGGCAGACAAATGTCTCTGCCATTATTTCCAGATCTTCATTCATTGCTTCTCCTCTCACAATATCATCTATGCTGAAGCTCTTAGAATTTAAATGCAGATATGTCAAAGCTCTCCAGGTTCTTCACACACATCATCCATTGTCCTGACAAAGATGTCTGTTGCGCACCTCAGCTGCTGCTGTGACATTGATGATGTAGGGCCCTAATTCCGAATCAACAAATTTTTGCACTTTTATGCAGTTACTCTGTAAACGGTAGAAAAGAAATTTTAGCTGATGTCAAACTAACCACTCTATTTTTTCCTTTCTCTTTCTGAAAAATATGCAATATGTAAGTAACATTAATGAATTCATTCTGGATAATTTAAATTTGATTTTAAAAGGATTATTAGGAAGTTTTATACAGAAAATATAACCCAATGGAGATGCAAAGGGCTTTAGCAACTTGCACTCCCCAGAAAACACCACAGCCTGTAGATCTACAAAGAAGCCATGATGTATGCTAGAAATGCAAGTGACGACAGCATGGCTGTTTGGCAAGAGTGTGGGGGTCCAGAGCTGATGCTCCAGGGCCTTGCCTTTGTCACTTGACTGAATTGGGAGGAAATTCACCCTCCTATTCACATTCACTCTGACAGAAACCACAGGCGAATAGTTACAAAAATTGGCTGACGTAATTGAATTTACTGAGGACAACTGAACACTTATTTTCAGCCACTCATTCTTATGCTGGCTGGGTTTTCTATGCTATCTGCCAGGAGAAAAGCAGGCAAGAACACCCATTTCACACAGCTTTAAGGACAAAGTCTTTTCTCATGACAAAGTTTGATGTGTGGCTGTCTGAAAGTTCCAGGACGTGACGAAGCCTCAGAAATCAATCTTTGATTTTAATGTGGCTAGGTCTGTTATCACACAATACAAAGCCTCTCCATCTAATCGCAACAGCCTGCTTCATTTCACTTGCCCACACACAGGCACAAATAGAGTTCCCATAACCAGACAAATTGCTGGGCACCACTGGTATACCTAATCTGGTCTGACTGATGTGCTAATCAGGCTCTAGCTCATTTCCTGGTGTTTTATCCAGCTGGAATGGATAATATTGAGGAACTGTCTTCCAGAATGCCTGGTATTAGCCATTGGCTTCCTTCCCTACCACTGGTTGCCTGTGAGCCTCACAAAATCTTGTTGAGCCAGGAAGAATTGACCATGTTCCATGGTCATCCTGACTGGGGGACAGCAAAGACTGGTTAAGCAGTCAGCTCTGCTGGTACCGAGTGCTCAGAACTGGTGCAGTCAGACAGTGTCTATTAATAGGATAAAATGAGGATCTTGCACATTGCATTTAAATCAGGCACCGGCTTACCTCTGAAGAAGTTAAATTCATATCTCGCCAAATAACAATGCCTGCAGCTCCCAGGGCACTCGCTCCGATAGTGTTAATAAGATCTTGCTACAGTGAAAAGAGTAAAAACATCACTGTCAGGCTAATTCAGCATTTCACAGCCTTTCTAAAGTAATCCAATGGTTTGTTATGTGGCTGTCCCTCAGACTACATTTGCTTTTCATTCTGGTCCCTATGAACTATATTTTATTGTGGCTAAAGATTTGCTGTCTAGAGAACAAAGATTATTAAACATAAGTTGCAAACTTAGGTACTGCCTGAGATGTTGGTAATAAGCAAGTCAACAAACACTGGGATACAATTTACTTTGATGCAAAATTTAATTGTAATTATTTGATACCTCATCGATTACTAGAATCAACTAAAATCTTTTCATTAAAGTGGGATTTTTAACATGAGAATTCCCCAAAGCGTTCCCTCAGTTCTGTTTTTGCTGATAAGGGGATGGAGAGAGCCATTCTGCCCTGTCAATCAGCTGTTTTCCCCATCCCTCTCCGATTTGAAAGCTGTGATTCCAAAGGCATGCATTGTTCTTGCTGCTTTCCCTAGGAGCTCACTCAGCTTCTTCTAAAAACCTTAGAAAAAGTGACTGTAAATAAGCACACACTATAGGAGGGAGAATGCTGGCATTGCGCAACCTTAAATGAAAGGGAAAATGCAACACTTCGTGAATCTTAAGAATTTCAGTTTCAGTTTTTGTGCTCTTTCTATGTTTGTTTCAGAGAGATGTCTTTCACTGTACCTTTTCCTCATATCGCAGGCTTTAAGGGGAGGGTATTTGGTGCTTGGATGTTCATCCTTAATTTGAACAGTGATTAAGGATCAGCAACAAGTGAATTACTATGCTACAAGCACTGAAGATGAAAGACCATTGATATGCAAGTGACTCCCTAGAAATCACTATTGATTTAAGGGAGATTGAGGGCCACAGCACATCAAGAATCAAAGTAGAAAAACTTCACAGGGTTTGGTTGCCTAAGGGGTAAAAGAGGCAGAAACTTGCAAAGGGGATGCACACCAGCCTGCAGCAGTTATTGATGTCCATCTATCCTCTTCTTGCAAAGTTAAGGAAGGGCAAGCTGGATAAAAGCACCAAAGCAGGTGCCTACACCTCCTTTAATGCCTAAGAATAGCCATTTACCTTCAAGCCGGAGAGAAGCACAGCCCCTTACTGGGAAGCGTAGTGGGTGATGGTAGTGCTAGGGAAGTAGTGGGACCGAATAGGAGAGGGAGCTAATGCTCCTTCCCAGACAAGGTGCCAGCTTCAGACTCTGTACCTGGGCTGAAAGACTGAACATACATAGCCTTTAAAAAGTGAATACAGCTCACTTGCTAAACTCTGAAACAGAATTTGAGACCTGCTGGTAGTGCAGTCACTGTCTAAAGGGGAGAACTAAGCCAGGGCTGTGACAGGCAGGTTATGCTGCTTTTTCACAAGAAAACTATTGTCTTCATCCAGTTTCTGGGAGGAAGTCCAGAATCACATAAAGAAGGACTAGGGTAGGACTTGAAAATACTTGTGTGTGTGTGTGTGTGTGTGTGTGTGTTCAGCTGATGTGAGCAGTACTCCTTGGTTCTGGTGCACCATTTGCCTGCTCCAAGGTAGGTATGGGACTAAATTAAATGTTTTTGAGATGGAGGCATGCAGAAAGACTGCTGGCTTCGATTTCCCATTCTGACATAACACTGAGCAAGTTGCTAACACCTCTGCCTCAGTTTCCCTTCTATAAAAGGGGCAGCTGTCTGGGGATTAGTTAGTGATTGCATACCTGAGCAGAAGAAAGTACATCAGGGAGGATTTATGTATTAACTACCTCTTACGTACTACATCAAATTGCTGAAATCCTTTTAATCCACGCAAATGCATGTTTGAGTATAGCATGGTGATGAACTAAAAAAAAAAAAGATATCTGAGGCTGCATTTTTTCTTCAGAACATTGAGCTCTTCAAAGCATGTGGACAATTAACATGAACCAGCAGAGCTGGCCCAAGTAGGAGGTTTTCCATCCTGATGCACCATCTGTAAGAATGGTTAAAGCATAAATGCAGCCCACATTGTTCCAGCAAAAGCTTACCATAGAGAGAAATGAAGGTTCATCTCTATAAGCTAGTTGAGTACACGCAAATACAGGCAAAGCATAGTCTTGGGATGTCATGGAGGAAATCCTTATGGATTCATTCACCCTAAACTGAGAAAAGTGCAAAATATTTTGACTGTTTCCAAGGGATTTCTTAATGCCAATGGAAGGATATAGGGCTGCACTGCTATCCCAGAGCCAGGAAAGTTCGTTGTCCTTCAAAACTTCACTCTTTGGGCAGGAACCAGTGTAGTTCTGATCACAGAAATTGTAATTGTGACAGTCAGGGTATAAATAGTATCCCCACAGGCTCTTTGGTCTGCTTTTCATTCCTAATGCAATTGTTTCCTTCATAAAAGCTTTTGCACTTTTCTTCAAAGGAAAGCCTGGCTAAATGTTCAACATCATTTGCTGAAATACTCCCTTCCATTTTGGTTATGAGTTTCCTGGATGTTCTTCTGTAGACATCTTTTGCAGTCCCACTGAGGCCTCCAGTACTCCCAGTCCATGACAGCTAATCCACTGAAGTCCTTAGCTGGGGTGTAACAGTTAATGTCACGGACGGCTTTTTCCAGATGAGTTTGCAAGCTGAAGTTCTGGGGTAGGCCACCGTTGACAACTTCTTGTGATGTGTACCAAGGATAATAGCCAAGCCTATTAAAATAAAATATGGTCACATTCTGCCCTCTTGCTTTAGCTAATGGGCTTCCAATTATATGAAACATTTCCAGGTTCAGTACGACATCATAACTCAGGGAGCACAGGTCTGTCAGTCCTCCAGGCGGCTACAAAAGGCTTCCTCTCCCAGTCCGGTGGTCAGGCTGGTTTCATAGCAAAGGAAATCCAGGTGAGTGCTATGCGCAGCCATGCCATGGGCTGAAAGATGAATGATGCATTACTTCGTCCCATTTTCAGGCAGTATTTTCATGACTTAAGAGACAACATTAGGCAGATCTCCCAGTTTGTCTGTAGAACATAACAGAAGAGGCATTAATACTTATTCCATATATAGCTATATGAATTGGTATCAGCCGCTTCTAAGGTATCTACCATGCTAACACTGAAGAAACAAAGTGGGCACAATCTAACCCAAAGAAAGGGGGCAGATTCCCAGCTGAAGTAAATTAGTGTAACTCTGCAGCAGTCAGCGTAACCACAGCTGCTTGTCTCATCAATCCAGGTCTTACTGAAATCACTGAAGATGTTGCCATCACTTCAGTGGGCCCCAGGGTGTCATAGTGGCTGTGGCTGTTGCAGCTGGAAAGGTTGATGAACAAATGGTTTTCTTATTCTTCAAGCTTTCTCAATAATAACAAAGGTAACTATAAAATGAAGCCTTGGCTTTTATCACCGTCTTCACAGCTTGAATATCCCTGACCTGTCTAGTACAGTGCCACCCAGAGATACTCCAAATAGCTCTAAACAAGCACACATATTTCATTGTCATTGTGCAGTACCATAAAGGGATACAAGTTCAAACCCCTGACAGCAATAAAGCAGATCCATGAAAGCTTGCTCTGAGCTATTTATTAGCCTGGCTGCACTATCACAAGGAGCTAGTGCCTTCCAGACCAGCTCTGATTGATAGCTCTGCACAGCGCTGCATTGTGCAATGTGGACTCCGATGCTAAGGCCTGTGGCCGCTGCTACAAGCGGAATAATTAGTCACAAGGTCCCTGCCGGTTATGTGTGTATTAAGCAGAAAAGAAACCAGATATACAGCAAAACCTACATACTTATATGTAAGAGAGAGAGAGAGTCTTATCTGTCCTCCAACTCCAGGCTTCCCCCTGCATTTAAAACCCTGGGGAAATCCCGTACAGCTGTACAATCAACCATCAGGGATGATCATGGATTTGTATTTGAGTCCTACCTGTAGCTCTTCTCCCTCAGTCCTCACCTGCTTATCTCTCCTGGGACTGTGACCTGCTGGAGGTGAGAATCATGGGTTTCATATGGGCAGCCAGATTGTTACATATACTAATGGGAATAGCACATCTATGTTATCCGTCCTTTATCTCAAAAGAGAAAAACAATCAGTCATAGCTATGTACCTGGAGTACTTTTCTGGACCTCCCCACTCCCCCATTTCTTTACTATTTTAGGGTGGGTCTAGCATGACCTAATTTCAGGTACCTGCAGCAAAAATATCAACATCTAAGGTAACCAACCTAGGTACTTTTAATAAGCCGTGGATGCTTTTAGGATAGAGTCATCTGACAGTTTGAGACATCAGAGCACTCTGAAGTGTCCAAGATGTGCCTGTTCCTCCTGCTGGCCAGGCAGGCAGTCCACAGGACCAGTGCAGTACGGTGTAGACACTGCAGAACTCACCGTTTCATCAGAGAAGTCTCACCCCATGAGACTCACAATACTTTGCGTTTAGTGAAGAGGAGGCCCAGGTTTTCAAAACCACTATCCACATATCCACAAGTGCCATATTGGTGTTAATGGGCCTTTTGGGAAATAGCGTTAATGATAATTAGCCCAATTTGCTGAGTATGTCTTAGAAAGCGTATACCATACCAAGAAATCAAACTCAGCAAAGCCACTCAGGGCTTGCCAGCATTAGAGGCCAGACTGAATTTTCCTGCTAGAAGGCTGTACAGCCGAAGCTGGAAGATGGTGGGCTGGCTCTTTTGAGGAGACAACCAAACAAAGGACCAGCTTTAGAGAGTCAGGCTTGCTGCCCCATCTCCCCCAAAGGGATGGAGAGAAGGGACTGGGGGGTCTTGCCAGCCCAGCAGTTCTGCCCCTTACTCCAGCCCCTGCCTGGGGCCAGCATGTGCTTCTGGCTTTCCAGGAGGGCTGCAAGGAGGCTGCAGTGGTGGTGCCCAGCAGTTTGCTCTGCTTTGCCTACAACCAACTGGGAAATGCAGAGACCTTGCTGTGCTGGTGCATGATTGCTGAGCGCTGCTCTCACAGTTCACAGAGAATCAGAGCTGTATGAAAATCCTGCCAGGGGGCAGCAAATCCCTACAATTATTATTTTTTTTTTAAATTGCAGCATGTGATTCTGAATTGCAGCATGTTGAGTTCCCCCTGTGAAAGCTGTACCACCACCCTGCCCCTCTGCATGTCACTGTGACTGCCTGTCACAGTCTGGATGGGGAGGTGTCACTAGCTGGGCTGGGCACATCCCTCGGGTGTTTTACCCTAGGTTTCAGGGAGCGCTTCCCACGCAGAACCTGTGTCATTTAGCACACAGTCTGGAGGGAGGTGTCACTAGCTGGGCTGGGCACATCCCTCGGGTGTTTTACCCTAGGTTTCAGGGAGCGCTTCCCACGCAGAACCTGTGTCATTTAGCACAATGCACCAGCAGCGTGCGAAGCAGCCACCCATGCCCTGGGGCACCTCATGGCATCACCCAGTGCACCACAAACCCTGGGGCAGGCAGGCCCAGCGCTGCCCAGCCAGCCTGCATCAAAACCCATGGGGCTCACTGGGAGCTGCTCTTGCTGGGGTCTGCCCACTGGTGGGAAATGGGGAGGCTCAGCACTGCCCTGCGCCGTGGGTCGGCATGTCCCTCCTCGGCCAGGGCTGGGGTGTAATTAGCCCTACGCTTTACTGTGTGCTGGATATACTGATTTGCTGCCCCAAGGCCTCTGAGCTGACACATGGGAAAGGCAGTATGAGCAAGCTGAAAATAATAATGAATAATAATGAATAATGACTAATGGCGATGATGATGGTGGTGATAATAATATAGGTTATTGAAGACTGCAGGGAAGTGACAGACCACCCTGCCCCTCTGAGAAAAACTTGTCATGGGGGACTTAACACAGAAAGATATTTGTAGTCGCTCTATTATTAAGGAGGAAACAGTTACCATTTTATATTCTGTGTGAGGGCAAATCACTGCTGATTTTATTCCATTTGATGCATTTAGCCATCACACAAGCACACACATGCTCCAGGTGGGAGCAGGCTCTGAAGTCACTTCTTTGCAGCATGCAGGAAGGATGTCCTGTGCCCAAGCTCTGCTCAATACTCTTCCCTTTACCCAGGCTTTTCAAATTTTCTTCCAGTTGTGCAGGATTGCACCATGCTAAAAAATTCTCCACCTCTTTTTGCTAGGTATTTCTTTCATTTGTATCTGTCATAGTTGACAAAAAAACAGAATGAATGTATCCAGTTATACCTCTTCCGCTGGTTGTATTTTTCTCTGTAAACCAAGGCAACATCTTGGTGTGCAGCTGACAGTGAAAATGCACAGTGGGCAGCAATTCCCAACAGAGAGAAAGTAGAAACCGTATGTCTTTACTAGACAGCAAACAGCTCTAGCTAAGACTAAGCAAAATCAGCTTAAAACAGGCAGTTCTGAATTGAATAGACATAGAGAGAACTTGAATCACATCACAGGATACTGCTGAAAAAAAATAGCTGGCTGAATGATAAGAAAAAGACTAAGCATTCATCAGATTATATAAACCCTGTATCCCTCTCCCCCAATTAATCTAGAGCTGAGGAACGTGCTTTCAAGCTTTGGCATTTATCTTGTAACAAAAATCCTCCTCCAGTGACGTTACACTATTCATATCAAGGGATTAGAAAAATTACAAATGATGAATAAAGACAATGATCTTTTCTCCTTTCTGGTTAACATTGTTACAACAATATGACATTGACGCATCACAACCTTGATGGGCTTAAAACAGGCTGTCTCAACAGGCAAGCCAATCGCCAAATACCCTTATCAAAGACGTGCATGGTCTTTGAAACAAGAATTTTCACACCCACAGAGATCCAATAAAATCCCTGGATTTTTACAGAATAATCCTTTTGTTGACTTTTTGTCAGCAAAGCTAAAGCTGATACACTCAGAAGTCTCATGAGCTGGAAAAAGTTTTGTCCAGTTGAAGTCATGCTGTCAGCAGCAAATCTTGCTCTCTGTGCCAGATCTGGATTTGGAGGCAACATGCTCAGAGGCTGGTGACAGAGGAGATGACCCTGAGAGCAGCAGAGCTTGCAGCAGCCTCAGGGAGGACAGTATGTGGGGATGCATCGCTGCTGTCCTCTACCTTCGCTCATATGGATGGGAGCTTGTTAGACCAGGGCATCCTTTAGCGATTTGCCTCGATGACATTTTGCAAAGTATCTCTGTTATGTTAGTAAATGCAGGGGACTGAATATGCAGCATAATGAATAATAAAAATGGAGCAGGACCTCACCTCACAATTATCTGACTGACCCAGTGACATTGGTAGCTTCTTATAGCTGAGATTCAAACCCCTTTAGTACACTACTTCACTGATCCCAGTGAGGTACTAGGAATCCTGAGCAGCATGAACTGCGAAGGGACATTTTAGAGCGTTTCAAATTTAGGGCAAGGCACCCTCAAAATGCTACAAATTAAAGTATGAATCTGTTGCAGCAGATCTATTGCCCATAGCAACTGTAAGGAATAAGCTGAATAAAGCATCAAAAGCTATAATTCAGCATTTTAACATATGTATGGCAGGTTGGAAGGCAGGTACTGATAGCAATGTTGTAGTAAAATTTAACTTATTATGATGAAAGATTGGCACTGTTGGACAGAGAAGAGCAGATTTTAGCAGATAAGCTACAAGTCTTGTGTGAAGCTCATCCAGTCAACTGGCCTCTATCATCTCTGTTCCTTTTGCCACCGTAGTGAACTTTTCTTATTATGTACGTGAGACCACCTGCATTCTGGTGGCCTAGTAGATAGCTGGATTCCTGAATACAGAAGACGAAGAAAATTGATCAAGTGCCCTTATGCAATTTACTTCTCCTCCACTTCATGCTGCATAGATGTTTCTCATCTGTAGACAATTGCACCTGACGGTTGTCCAGCCTGGGAGATTAGCCTCATTTTTAGTCCTAGCAAAAAGGCTGGTGGTTTGATGGATTGATTTAATGGCCCACTGAAACATCCATAAAATCAGTCTTTATGCTTAGCTTGCACTTCTGTGATACTTTTGATGCCAGTGACTGGGTCATTTTCTGGCATACAATGAAATAATCACAAAGCTTCTTTGGCCCGTGTCCAGCCTGGCAAGGTTCTCAGTGCTCCATACCACAATTTTCCCCCTGTTTTAAGCCCAAAGCTTTTCCGGTACCTCCTTTTTCCAAAGAGGATAGCCTTTGCACTAGGGGCTATATTTTGGATGCTTATACTATAGAATCAGCATAATGGGCTGAATCCTGGAATAGCCTGAGTGGTCTGCATTGCTATCACATTGTCTTCATGTGATAGCGTATTAAAAAAATTATATGGATTACATCATGTGCAAAGCAAGGAGATTGACATTCTTTGAGGGTATGCCAGCCTCAAGAAGTGAAGACTGTGTTCAGGAGTTAGCTTAAACTGACTTAGTTAGCTTAAACTGACTCCCAGGATGCCCAGGTTTCCTGCCACATTGCTTGTTTATCTGTAGTTCAAAATACCCACACCACGAAGAGCCACGTTTGGGAGATGTACTTAGAAGACCACAATACAGCATAGCCAGCCACCGGACTTCAGGCTGCGTTAGAAAAAAGTGGGAGCCCATTTTAAGGCATCAGAACTGCTTGGGCTCTCCCTCTCCAGGGAGCTCCTGAGTACACGGTGTGTCCACGCAGCACGGACCAGATATGGGCTTCATGGCATGTCATTACCATCCTCTTTTTCCTACATTTCTGAGGTTACTGAGAGAAAAGATCAAGTACCAACAGATTAGTGTTAACTTACTCTTATGCCTTATAGCATTTAAAATGCTGTTGAACTGATTCTTTTAAGAAGTAACTTTCCTCTCTATCCACTTTCCTGATTCAATTGTATGGTAAATCCTAATTGAAAACTAAGTAAAGGGTGGTTGATGTTCTGAGCATGTTCTTCTCACAGAAATTAAACAAAAGGTTAGCCCTGCACAATAGGAAGGAGTTGCCTCTCCTCCCACTAACTTTCCTGGGAGTCCAGCAGAGTTACTTTGTATTTGCACTAGGATAAGATCGTGCCCCCAGACCGTGCAGAACAAACACCCACACGCACACTAGGGTGATTACAGCTTGCACCCAGCACCAGCAGATTCGGGTGACGTTCCTTTCTTCCTGCTCCTACAGAATAACTGTAACACAACAACAAAGCAAGCATTTGATTCCCCCCACCACCAGCTGAGTATTACATTAGAACTAAATGTTATTGTTGGAGGAAATAAAACAATTCAGTGTTGTCAGTCTAAGGGATTACTGCAATTATTTTAAGCCAAGAGTCATGTAAACCTTGGTAAGCCTCATGTATGGATGGAGACTTTGAACAAACCTAATGAGCCTCGCTCAGCGGCCATGCCCCAGTGCAGCCTCTCCATCTAGCTCTCATCAGCCGTCATACGACCTGCTGCTTCGCTGGGAGCACAGAGGGGATATTTTGAGGAACTGCAGCTGACCATCGTTGCAGCAGCTGGTGGGTGCTGGGAACTAATGGACTAATGCCAGCCTAAAACAAAGAATCCAAGGGTGAACAAAGCAAACATGAATATTTCATGCCTGGTTTTCAGCTACTGCAAATCAATAAAGATATACCATCTTACATCAGACGAGGTTGTGCCCCTTTAAGAGCGGAGAAATCACAACAAAATTAAAATAGGAGATTGCATTCTGGAAAATCACAAATCAAGTAATTTCTGTCAAAAGTGGGGTAACTCTACCACTAAAATTAGCATCTTCATTGCAATCAGGTCAGTTTATTGTCGGGTTTTTATCCAAGTATGCTCAGAGCTGAGTATTGCTGATGAGGTATGAATGCAACAACGGTGCTTCACATCACTGTTCCTTCCAAATCAAAGTGCATCAGTACCTGAATTCCTACAGAGGCCTAGGGAGAGCTTGTCTTATTTCTTCCTACTTCTAGGTTTAGAAAAATTGTTATCTGTCCAAATTCCGCAGAATAAAGTTTGATGCTGAGACTTAAGAAAAGAATACTTGTCTGTGGAGCAGTCCGAAGGTTCCAAAGGGCTTCAGTTCATGCTTGCGCTAATTAACCCCATGCGATCAGCACCACTTACCATTGTAGGTACTCAAGAACTTTGCAAGATCTTTGTGCATGACTCAGTTTCACCCAGCTTGAAGAAGCACCTTTGATAGAGCAGCAAAGTGTCATGCACTGGCCCTACCAGCTTGCATCTTGCCTAGGGGCAGTGCTCCCCCACGGCTCCTGCTGAGGGTGAGAAGGAGCAGGAGAAAGATCAGCATCACCACCGGGGCCTGTGCTTTCCCATGTAGAGGACCCCCATAGCAAACAGCCCCCACAAGCGCCTTGGGTCCTCCCCGTGCCCACAGAGCCAAGGCAGCCCAGAGCGGGGGAGGCGATACCTGGCATGAGCCTGTTCTAACGTCTCCATCGGGAACCTTGCGCTGAGCATTAAAACGCTCGTATTGAAGCTCACTTCCAGTCCCCACAGGGAGAGGCATGAGCCACCATACACGAGGGGCAGAGCTAACAGCACAAGGTGAACACAAGCGTCAGCTTAAGAAAACCCAGCTGCCCTCTGTGTACATGACCCACTGCCCAAAAAGCCATTGAGGAGCGAGGCGTCAGTCCGATAGGGTTTGCATAGCACATAGGCGAGTGGACACAAAGCCAAGGTAAGGAGCAACTTCAGCAAGGGGAAAAACTAAATACTTTTTGTTCTGCCCTGGAAACCCAGCATCTGAAGGAGCAATATAAAAAATGCTTTTAATAATCTGCTGTCTAATTGACTGAGAAGGTTATTACTAGCATGGAAACAAACATCATTTTTTCAAAAGCTGCCCACAAATATCAGACTGCTTGACTGTCTGAGGAGAAAAAGCAGGACCAATACTCTGGGCTGCTTTGCTTCTCGCAGATATTGGAGAGCACCTTAAATAAAAGCCAGGAGAGTTCTTGCTGTAATGGAAAAATGAGAAAGGAGCTCTGACTCCGTCTGAGAAAACAGGCTGCCAGCGTGTTAAAATATCATCCTAAGAAAAAAATAAATAAAATGTCTGAAGAGACCACATTTATTGTTGAAATAGAGCAGTCGCATGAGCCAAGTTTGAAATATTGTCCTTTGAAATTATAGAAGTCTGCTTATTCTTAGCTTGTTAGATGCTGTTAGCTTCCTGTATAAACGCGGTTACCTAACAGGCTTAATCCGCATGGCAGCAGAGGCCATACGTGCCAAGCTATAAGGTTACACAGCTGCCTCCGAGCCTGTTCCCACCAGGCAGAAAACAAAGCCTCACGCCCCTCATAACTGTTCTGCTGCTGCTGGGTCAAACTTACAGACACATGTATTACAATATACACACGCATACGCTCATTCATGTACACGTGTACATATGCATGTATATTAACACACACACAGATCCCCTTGTTTTCTTATTACAGCTTAAGCAAGGTTTTCATTGAATGAGAAAAATACCAGCTTGGAATTACTCTGGTGACATTATACACGGGATAAACTGGTGTGTTGTAACTATTAAAAGCAGCAAAGTTAAATCTCAAGCCCACGCTTACTTTGGGAAGCTACCAAAAGAGTTCTCCCCTCTTTTCTACTGTGACCTCTAGCTGCTCCTTACTGCTGCACGCTATGGTATGTGGAAAGCACAGGTGCCATTGCTGAATAAGAACAATTTAGGGGCTTTAATCTCATTAAGCAGTATGTGACATCATTGTTTTTCCTTGGGTTTTCTGAAGGACTGGATTTTTGTCTCTGAGAAGCTGTACTGTTCCCAGACAGTATCGTTCTTCGAAGTGTACAGAACTATCGTTTCCAACTTATTTTTAGAGTAACCTGTGTTTGCAAATACTCCCACAATCTGAGTCTGGCCCAGACTGACAGGAAATTACTTTTCCTGAAATGTAAACAAAAAAAGAAGTTGTGGCTGCCACAGCATCTTAAGCGTATCAAAGTTTCTTTGGCAAAGTTTTTCATATGTCTTCTTATTACACATGATGTGCAGTTTTAATTCACTATGTACAACAAACGCTTTCAGTGCAAAACTGAGGCAATTTTTATTTTAAGCAACTTTTTTTATTTTAGCAATTTTTAACAGAAAGAAATGCACACGTGCGTATTTATACAGTGTTACAAATCCAAACTGGTCTGAGATTTCATTCTGTTGGTTTTGTCTGTGAGGGCTGTTAGCACTTTTCTTCTATAACAATATCATTCCCATTTTTACAAAGCCACTGACCCTAGCAGAGAACATTTCATTTGGAAAAAGCTGATGAAATACAAAAATGCTGGTATGATTATGTTCAGCCAGTGAGCCTTTCTCATCTTTTTTTCTCCTTTAAGACTCAATGGCAAAAGGGGACTTCAGAAAACATGATAAATATCAACGTTCCCAAGTTGTGCCACTCCAGGTGAGCTTTACCTGCCCTGTCTTTGGCATCTGGTGAGGCACCGAGGTCTGGGCTGGTCATCCCAAGGAGCCCTCAGCTTTAGAGGAGCCCAGCAGGTGCCCCCTGGCATGGCAGTACCCCCCATCCTTGGACCAACGTGCTGCCCTCTGTCGCCCACGGAGGCACAGAGAAGAGGGGAGACCGCCAGGCACTGCCACTCCCCTGCCACACGGATCCTGGGGATGGGTTGGGTGAGCTGCAGCCGATGCTGCCAGCTTCATACCAAGGCTGCTTACTCACAATGTATTGTCTGGAGTGGCAATACTCAACTTACAGCTTTGCTACCACTTCTCTATGGGTTTTGCCCACTTCCTTAGCCCTGGCTCAGCTGTGTGAGCAGCGTGATATGAGTCAGATTGAGGAAATAATCTGACTTTAGAAAAAAAGCATTGTGGGGGGCACCTTTTTTTTAAACACGGGAACTTTTGACCTGGATGGTTTCCCAATCCAGGTCAGCTCAAGGGCACCCAAACTGCCATGCCAGCACAAGCAGGGGACAGCACACCACGATACAGGGATGGGAGTGAGAGGAAAGTTTGGGAGTGGAAAGAAGATGCCAGTGGCACCTAAACCTGGTCAAACTGGGACTGCAGCCCCACACATCTACCTGTCAGACTGAAGTGGAACGAAATGAGTCCCAGCCTTTCCATACATTTATAAGTTGCTCAGAACATACAACATTTTATTAAGTGCAACATCCAGCAGTGGCGAGAGAGAAAAAGTAAATGAACACATTTCCCCAAATTTCAAAGTTTTAGAATGCTAAATCAGCAAATTTGAGAAAAGCTGGAAGCGTGTCCGTCGTGCTTCTGTGGGTATTGTTTATTCTCTGACGAGCAGCAAAGGATTAGAAGACTCTACAGCTCAGCATTTGGGAAGAGTAAAGATACAGGGTCTGAGTCCATTATCATCTTGAAGCAGAGGTGGTTCAGATGAAATACAGCAAATCCTTGTTCCTATTATCTCCAGAAACCAGTGCCCACTTCCCAGGATCAACTATGCTTTAAGAGATGGTTCTAGCTAAGGACATCATCGTAAAGGTTATAGCACAGTTCTCCACTGCTTCAGACTCTCCCTCCTCTAAACGATTCTAACACAGATAGAAATTGGATCATGTCTTTCCAAAGAGTGGACCATACCACTAGACCAGAAAAAAAATCTTTGTAAAATTACGTGTACCAGAATGATCAGGCAAGACCTACAACAATACTAAATAGGCTGTAATGAAAAATGCACTTTGCAAAGCTTTCTCTACTTGCTATTTATTATGTGTACTACAGTAGCATCTGGAGTTTGATTTGATCCAAAGCACCATCAAAGACAGAAGTGCACTTATAAAGAAATAAATTGTCAAGATTGTAACCATATGAAACTGTTTGGGAGGATAAATGAAGTAGGGGAAAAAAAAAAAAAAAGGATGCATCTCCCCTACCTTCCAGGTAGCTGGGCTTTGCAAGAAAGCCTATTCATTTGAATTTGATTTCAGTGTTCAGACCTGGATTAAGTGAATCAATTAGTTCATCACTTATTTTGAAGACTAATATTAATTTAATGCTAACAGAAGATAAAAATGCTCATTACCGTGTTTTTTACTGTATTTCACATTTCTCCACAGGGAAGAGGAAAAAAAAGACACCAGGATGTCAGTAAATCCTCCACTGGAAGGGTGCTGAGTCCCCCGATGTGTGCGAAGCAGCCACAAAAAAAGGGAAGGGAGCAGAGGAGCCTTTGGCCTCTTTTGCTTTTGTGGCAGCTGGCCAGCTGGCCCTGCAGGGTGGTGCATGCTCTGTGGTCCTGCCGAACATCAGGCTCCAGCCAGCCTTGCATGATCCCATCCTGCACCCGCCCTAGTACAGGGCACTGATGTAGCATCACACTGTGACCCTATCCTGATAGGTGACCTAGGCCATAGTCACCTGTGGAGCTAAGGGGGTCAAATGCATCCTGACTTTGGTACTGGCCGGTGTAATTAGCGGTCCCACATGGGAGCACGCAAGGCATGGGAGCCCTTACATGCATCTGTGCAACCTCTGCCTGCCCTCAGTCAGCAGCACGGCTGTCTCCAACCCCACCACTGGCAGCTGTAGTTGTAAAGAACTTCCAGGGACACTGCCTAATAGTAAATCTTATATTCTTTACAAAAGGAAGGTTTCTAACTATGTGAAATATAAAAAAAAAATCTGTAAAATTATGTTTGCTTAGATGCTTGGTGCCATCAGTAATTATTAAGAAGCCCAGACCAAATTCTGATTTTGGTCTTATACCTAAGACAAGCTGGTGATGAGGATGCAGAACTGGGCTTGCGGTTCTTCACAGAAATATATGAGCCAAATTCAAAGACCTTTGTTTTCAGGCAGATGTACTACCACAGACACTCATACACTCCTCCGTGTGAAGTGGTAACCTAGACTAAAGAACCGTTGGGCAGATTTACAGCTGACATAAACTGACAGAGCCCTATGGACTTTAGCAGGGCTCTGTCAGTGTATCCTAATAGAGAATATACGTCACAGACTGAATCAGGAATATTGCCACTTCACCCATAGCATTTGCATTGTTTGTATAAACTTCCCACGAAGTACCAGAACTTTAGCTGATGAAGACCTTATGTCATTTTAATTGAATTTATGCTACCCAAATAAATTGTGTATATAAGTCTCTACACAGCTTATTCTTATAAGCCTACAGAAATAATGGAAACACTTTACAAAGCAACACACAACATTTTAAAAACACATTTCACTGACACAATGCATGGTCATTACAGCATTTTCACATCACCCCTGGTTTCAGAACACAGGACAGCATTACACAAAGCAGGAGTATCCAGTTTAAATACAGACCTGCACTAGCAACAAGTATTTAGCAAAAATGGGCTAATAGTTTCTATGCTCTCAAGATACTAAAGTATGTGTAAGTAAGTTCCCCTTGAAGTTTAGCAAACTGAACTGAATAAAGGAGCTAAAGCAGAATATATATAATCAATAAAAAATATTTGAAAAGGTAAAAACGCTAGCTTCAGTCTAAAGGCATAGTTCCTAACAACTGTCAGTTTCTCTAAACTTTAATTTTAATCCCTTCTTTCTCACACCAAATTAATGAAGATTTTACCTTCACTTTTGCTGTCATCCATTGCCATTATGCACTACAAAGCAAAAGGTCAGTGGCAAAGCTCTCCTGTAGCTTCTCAGCACGTCATTACAGAGTGACTCACTATAGCTAGCACTAAGTCTCTATTTAACTGAAGTCAGTCTCATTTCAGTGTCTAGGTTTACAGGGATCATTGCAGCCTTAACATATCCACTGCAGGTCTGTTAAGAGCTGGGTCTTTGGCTTGAGTGAATCTGAGCATCGCAGTTCACACCAGCTGTGAATCTGGCCATGGCAAACCAAGGGAAGTTTTTTTGTGGGGTTACCATTAAGAAATGTTCAGAGATAACAGGAGATTACAAAGAACATAGGACACCCCAGCAGATTATAATGCATAGAGACATGTTAATGTTTAAAGTAATTCAGGGCAGTATCAAGAAGGGGGCCTGGCTAAAGGCCGGATTCAGACTTTCTTACTCAGTTGAGTATCCTCTCCACATAGCCTTGCTGATTTTAACCAAACTGCTACAGGCATAGGATACTGTGTAATGTAAGCAATGAAATCTGGCCACAGATGATCAATGCAGACACTAGTCAGGGTAAAAAAAGTGTTTTAGACCCACATGTGGGTTTCTTACTAATTTCTGTGTCCATGCTCTGGAACGATACTCAGTTCAACACATCATACGAAAAACTCAAAAGAAAATTATTTTAATATCTTCCCTAAGTCAGAGAGAGATGTAGGGAATTTCTTGGGGTTACCATCAATTCAATGAAGGCATTCATTGTTTGTTACATTGAAAGGCTGTGTGGAAGACAGATAGGTCTTTGATGAAATAAATATGCTCACACATGAACGTGGATCAATGAATAACTGCAAATGGACATGCCACAACCTGACAGGATGGCGTGTTATGGATGCTAAATTAATCAGTAATCAGTGGTTCTTTAACCTACATCAACTCCAAAGAGGTCCCCATCTGAAGCCGAAGGCTGCAAGCCAAAACGTTGCCAGTAAGTAGAGTTCTTCATCTTCTCCTCCCCTGCATGGAGATGCATGTCGTCAGTGGGGTCTGTCAGCCCCATGATATGTTAAATCATCCAGCCCTGAAACAAAGAAGCTCTGTGTCCTTTTTTAAGCTTCTACATGGATGAATCCTTGTACAGGTTTATTCAACTTTTTTACTCAAGTAAAGCTTCCACAGTTGCAGCAGAAGCTTTATCTGTTGAACGTATGAGTAAAACATGAGTTAAGAGTAAGGAAGCTGGTAAAAAAGAGGAGGCTGCTTTCAAAATATTTAATGTCTGAAGCAATTGCAGGAGTGGGAGATGAAGAAAACAGAATACAACTATTTAATCAAAAAAGCCTTTTCCCTTTGTAATAAAAACTTGCTAAGGAACAGAAGTCTTAGTGGCACCACTTCTTATTTCCTTGCACTGCCTCAGAAGACTTTAGTGTCCAGTATAAAGCAGAAGAAGCTGCATGGCTCCCAAGAGGAAGACAAAAAACTTTTGTTTTCTTGATCTACTGAACACAACGTCAGCCCAGCGCTCCATTAGCCTTTGGTCAGGCAATTCACAAAATATTCCCGTCCAGCCCTGGTAACACTGGCACATGAATCTCTGCCTCATGGCTTCAATACTTTCCAGGCTGGGTTTACCGGTCACCTGGAACCTGGGCCCCCTCTCTGAGGGACGGGCTCGGATCTTAAAATTAGTGGGTGATAAATGGAGGTAAGCAGAAGAGTCGCTGTTTTTGCGAATACATCTTCCATTCTTCTTACACAGGACTTTGCTACAGAGTTTGGCTGCTGAGGTCACATTAATGACGTAATGTCCTAAGGGTCCATCAATGTACCGTTTCACAGTTGAACAGCTCTCCTGTAGAAAATAAAAGACCGTGACACATTTCTCAGTAGCTAGCATTATGTCCAAATTTCTTATATCTAAGAAGATGCTAGTACAAAACTGTTCTTGGCTAAAGAAACCTGTTGAGATAGATCTTGTTGGATCTATCCAACAGAAGTTGCTGCAAGTGAGGCTAGAAAGTTCCAGTTCAGATTTCCCTCTTCCTCTGCCCAAGTCAGTGGTGCTTTGCCAGAGACTTCAGGAGGAGGAAAGCAGACTGCATGAAAAGCAGAGTGGGCACCAAAGCCCAGCCCAGGTTCGGGAGCCAGGGCTAGCCTGCCGTGCCTCCTGTGAAACCCCAGTGCAGCCTCCTGTCCCCTCCATCACTTCAAGAAGGATTATTTGTGAAAGCCTGAAGAACCTGGGAGGAGGAACTAGGCCTTTTCTTGTGGTAACATTATTTTCCATGTGTCATTTCAACACTAGTGACCAGAGAAAATACCCCCCTCCAGACTCTCTTCCTCCTCTGTGGATCTGTACAAACCACCATAGCTACAAAGTAGAACACTGTAAAACAAGCTGTACTTGTTTTTTATATATATATATATGTATATATATGTATATATATGTGTATATATATACACAAATATAATGTATGTTATTTCTTCAAAACATGCCTTTCTTATTCCACAATGCTACAAACGACCTGCCCAATGCAATGTGCTCTGAAGCAATGGGACTTCTCAGCCTAACGAAAGTATAGAACTAATGAGACCTGAAAGTAGTACTGAACCATTGTCCTCAGTCGCTGGCTGATGACATCGACAAAGATAGATAGGTGCTACGGAGAGTGTGGTGGCAGAGAAGAGGTACTAAGGTGATTCCTAAATAGTAAGAAACTGATACGACCTACCTTTGAACTGGCGTATTTCATACTGCCCCAGAGAACAACTCCAGCTGCTCCCAAGGCTGCACTTTCACCAATGGTATTGACAAGATCCATCTGAAAAAGAAGGATCAGAAAACCAGACCAGACATCAGAAAACCAAAGATATAAAAATAAAAGTCAAAAAGCACTAGGATAGGGACATCACTTTTTTTTTTTTCCCGGAGGAGACATCGGTCCTGTGGCATATTCTACACAATAAAATCACTATTTAGTTTAGAAAGATCTTCAGTGTGTCTCCAAAGGTTTGCATAGGTTGCATTCATGTGTGGGACTACTAAATAATGAAATCATTATAGTTTATTCACAAGGGGTCCTCCAACCAAATTGGTGGAGTAAGAAGTGAATGATCTATTTTATCTACCAGTCTTTGAATGATTACCATAGCTACGTAGGCACCATTTTTGGCAAGTGATGATAAGTATGATCACACGTCATTGGATTGCCCTTACAGTGTCTAATTGCAGTTGATAGGCTTTAGGCAGGTGTCTAACTTGTGCTGCTTTAGTCATGCCAATACAGTTACAGAGCTGCTGTTCCTACCAGCGTGAATGCCATTATTCCAAGAAACATATCTTTGAAAACTGAGCCTCTCCCAGTGCTACATAGTGCCAAATGGGGAAAAAAAAGCACACATTTGCATACTGACTTAACCATGTCCACTTTTAGAGCTGCACCAATAAGCAGTTGAGTTGCAGCGATCAGTGGTAACGCAGCTCTACCAGAGCACAGACTGTGTGTAGAACAGGAGTCATTGGTGCCTTGCCAACAACATCGCAACGTACCTTGCAAGTGTCTTTAAGCCATTCTCTGAGACCGTGAATATTGTGTCAAGAGAAATGCAATTAAATCTTAGAAAATATGGAGGAAGGATCTTCTTCCACCCCCCAAATATCAAGGCATGATCAATTACATCTAAAACCATTTCTATCTACAATAATTGATTAGAAAGTAATTCCTGATCAGTGTTTGTAATGACAGATATTACAATATTTCTCAATTTGATGAAGAAAGAGCAAATTCCTTTAAAAAGTTAGTGATGGTCTTTAATACATTCTTTTCACCTCTTTTTAGGAGAAAACAATCCAAAAGACCAGCCAAATTATTATAGTATGGTGGTGGCACCTTAGAAATGCAAAATGATAGAGTGGAAGAACTATGTTATTATTGTTAATTACTACTAAATAATTTATTTCACTGTGTAAGTGGGCCTGTTGATTTACCAAGGCATAGTTAAGGAGTCCCCATTCCTGAAACATTTATGGCCCGAGAGATATAAAAGAAGGCACAAATAAATGCTTTGGGAAAGGGAGAATCCGCTGAAGAGTTGAAGACAATAACAGAGAGTCAGAGCAAGCAGTGACTTTGACCCTTAACTAAAAGGTTGGACAAAACAGTGCAGGAAAACCTGCAGAAGTCTGAAAGAGTAGAGCTTGCCTACTGGCTCTTAGTGTAGGGTTCAGAGTGATATGAAGTATAATTGGTCTCGCCTGAAGTTTGTGTTGCTGCTGATCATCCAAGCAGTGTTTTAGAGAATGTCATTACTCTTAAAAGTATATAGTCCGGTGCTAGTTTTATAAAAGGGTAGTGGTGTGGGCTGCAGGTGTAACTTTCATGTGGGAAATGGTGGGGTTTTTTTCCTATGGGAATTAATTTATGAGTAAAAAAAAACCGCCAAAATATGTGAATTAAAGATCAAAATATCAAATGTTAAGAGAATGTGAAATACAGCCTGACCTCTTGGTAATGAGGGTTCCCAGGCTTTCCTCATCTGCAAAGCATTTTATGAAGATTACCCAGATACGAAGGCTGGACTGTGTTTCTACATTAGCCACATGATGGTTGAGTCATTTAGCACTAACACAGTTCAGCTCTCATTAACAAATTAATGAAACCTTTTCAGACAGCCAAAATAAATAATCAATAGATATTTAGCATTGCTGGATGAACAAAGACCTGAGCAAAACCCAAAATAAAGATTTTGTTAGTAATATGCTTTAGGAGTTAGGGTGCTTGACCAGGAGCCAGTAAATCCAGTTTTTATTCCTTCATATTCCACAGCTTTCTTCTGTTACTTGTAGAAATAGTTTCAATTCAGATCCACAAAGGGATTTCAGCACTTCATGTCTGATTCATATGGATATAAAATAATCAAATCCAAGAGCATGACCCTTAAAGTTCACCTAGTCCTCTGGGTGTGTGAAGTCCAATGGCGGCGATAACTTCACAATTGAAGTTCCCGAGACACCTACACTTCCCCTTTTGTAGACACCTAGAATCACCACCTTGCCAATGCTGAGAAACTCAGCACTTTTCTCAGGCTAATGCCAAAATCTGGCTTTTGATTGGAAGATACATTTCCCTAGGGATGCTTAAAGGACACTTATAGCACCTGCACAGGTGTTGGATGCTGGAGAAAACAGCAGCTCACTGCAAAAAAAAATTGTATGTGATTTCATGTAAACACTCTCCTTCCACCTTACTTTTCCTCTTCTTGTATTCTTTAAAACAAAGGTCGAGTACTAAGAGTCCTCCCCAGGAGGAAAGAGAGTTAGAAAGACATGGGCTGAATTTTTCTCTCTTCCCCCATGCTTAAAAGGTACATCACCTCCAGGTAACCCTCTGTCGGGGGTTATCTTCACAGTGAGGTTACGGACAATGTTTAGAGGGGTGCCATTTCTCTTTCTGATGCCATTTCACCTTGCACCAATTCAATGAAGGTTCAAAGGAGAGCAAGAGAAACAAGTGGGAACCTGACTACAGCTTATGATTAATTCAGCTTAATAATTAGATAACTTGCCCACAAGGAAGGAAATAAGGTTTCTGACTCATTTCTAGGCATAGTTGCGTCTTTTACTGAATGACTGACTCATGTTCAGTACCTCAAAAGCCATCAGCACAGAAGGGCTCTTCCCTGAGTAACCTATGAACAGGAGGTTGCACCCTCTCTTTTATTTTTTCTGTCTCATATGCTTGTTCTTTTTGGTCTGGTGATTCCCTAACTCTTTCCTAGTGTCTAACACAGGGTGCTGGTTTCATCCTGAGCAGGCCTGGAAGAGAACTGAGCTGAGAGCTCCTGCACCAGGGTGCTCTGACCACCGGATGATCGCACAAAGAGGGAGGCATCACCACCAACCTGCCCCTGCCACAGACAGGGTTAGTGAAATAAATTATTCACCCCCCATTGAGGTATTTTGAGAAAAGCAAATATAAGTGCCTCTCATAATAGCTGAGAGTGCCAAATTGGGAGCAGAGATAGGGAGGTGCATCCCTGAAGCCCCAAGGGAGGCACAGAAGCTCCACCAGCGGCCTCAGACACAGCAGTCCTGGTTTGGGGAATGAACCTAGCGCTGCTCCTCACACAGCACAGCTTGGCATTAGTGGGGGCTCACTGGCATGGCTCTGCCGTGTGAGTGTAAGAAGTACCTCATATGGAAAAAAACATGCAAGTTTAAAAAAATTCAGTCATCATTTTAAATATAACCATCTTGGCATATGTCTAGGTGGGGAATCCTATTTCACTCTTTGTATCAGATCTGCGTCCATCCATGTTAGAGGACTGTCCTGAAGACACAACTTTATGGGTCAGCTGCCACTTAGGCATCTGGTATTTCTCCAAGTGCTAAACAAGTCAACAAAGCCTCTTCCCTTCTGATGCTCATTCTCATTCAAACTTTTAGGGGCAGTGTGCAACAACCGAAGATCCTCAAGGTTATGCTGGGCTATCTCCGAGCGGACAGCTGATTTGGCAGAGAGGAGGCTCTAGTTCCTGTCAATGTTTCTCCATATCTTGATCAGCCAAGTCACTGCATTGGACACTAAAAAATAGGAGGTGAGCTAAGCTGCTTCAGTTTTGGAGCTTGAGAGGAAACAGGACAGTCAGTTCTAGTTACATGTTGAGGAAAGAAAAATTAGTACATCTGTAATCTTTCCTTTAAATTTTGAACAGTCTTAGTTTCAGACATGTTTTTTCTCTATTCAGGAATGGTAGTGCAAGCCTGGCGTGGTTGCAGGGAATGGTCTCTGTACACATGCACACCTGGTCATCAGAGAAGACTATCTGTAGGTGAATGAGAGAAGTTGTTATCCATTATTCATCACTTGTTAGTTGTCATCCTGCTTTATTAATGACTTCAGCCATCTAGTCAGGAAGCACAGATGCTACTGTGCAACTTCCCTCTCCCACACAGTTAGTAGTGAATTGTCAAGGCAGATAGTTTCTAAATATGCTACAGATGGCAAACTGCTTATATGCATTTCTAGCAAATACAGAAACCTTTCCTAACGATTGGGGTCCCAATTCAGAATTTATAAACTGTTTCCAAGAAAAAAAGCAGGATGAATTTCTCAGATACCTTATGCACAACTCACCTGATTTCCAGGTGCAGTCGGGGTGAAAGGTACAGCAGCCATAGCTACAGCATCCTGGGTCTTTCGTCTTTCTGAAGGTCTGCTAGACTTGTGTCTCTCCCTCAGTGACTCTGATTCACAACCATTCTTTCTATTTTCTTCCACCGTGATATTTACTGTATTTTTCATACTGCGTACAGAAGGGCTCACACACAAGGCTTGAACGTGTCAGCAATTAATTCTGTTGAACCAGAATGTCACAGCTCTTGCACAGTTTGATGGAGCAGGACAGTGGTTCTCCTGGCCCAGTCCCTGTCAGACCTCAAGTGTCTCTTAGCCTACTATCCCAATTTTTCTATGGCCATTTAGCCTGGATGTCATTGTACTACACTGGCTCCTTTCCTTGTCACATTCACGCACATTGTTGCTGGAGCTCAGATGTTTCATGCCTTGTTTGCAGGTTCGTGAGCATCACTTAGGGGCATGTCATGGGTCAAATGAGACGCTCCAGCCTAGTCTAAAATCTGAACATACAAAACCATATTTAAAATATCTTGGTGGCTTCAGGGCTATGAAGGAAAACAAGAACATTATTTTCCTGATTATTCCTATTTAGAGTTTTTCTAAGTGCAACCCTGAAAGTTCTTGGCAGTCCCAAGCTGTTAGCACAGACGATGTTTATAGTCTGGAGATACGTCAAGCCCTGTCCCCATGGCTGCCTGCAGCGCTGGGTACTGTCCTTATTAGAAAATATGTAGTGGAGCATAACCCAAAGCTGTTTCTCTGGCTATGCATGGAACTTCCCTGGCTGCAGAGTTGTAAAGTGATCTTTAAAGCATCCAAAAGTAAATGGCTACATACAATTGAAAAACAGGCCAGTGAGTTAAGGAGTATAACTTGAGAGGAATGTCACTCCAAATTACCACTGTACTGTTCAGAAAATAGCTTAAGGTAAAACACTAACTTTAAACGACCACAGACTTTGACCTCGTGCATAATTGGTAACAGCATGTTAGTTTTCTTAGCTTTCAGTGACATTTGTGGTATTTTCATATCAATCAAGGGACTGATTTATATTATAAAAATGTATTATTACAGCCTGCATTTGAAGAATGCTCATTTATTTCATGGCCTGTTTTGAGTTCTTCAGTGAAGGCATTCTGGGTGAAATCCTGCCTGTGCTGACCCCAGTGGTTCTTGCCTTCGGTGGGACCCAGCCTTGCCTATTTGCCCATGATTTCTGAGTCAGTTAGGACCTGCAGTTTCCACATCACACAGAAAAGAGCTCCAAAGAGTCCCTGGTTGCTAGCCCAGTCTCCTCCCCTCTCCCCCCTCTCATGGAATTGATAGCGATCAAAGCAAAACTTTCGGCTTCGGCGACAACTGCTAGAGAAATCAATAAACATCTGTGCCTCTCTATTATGTGCATAAACAAAGTCTCCCCCCCACCCCTCTCATGGAATTGATAGCGATCAAAGCAAAACTTTCGGCACTTGGGACAACTGCTAGAGAAATCAATAAACATCTGTGCCTCTCTATTATGTGCATAAACAAAGTCAGCGCCATGATCATCATTACATATCCAGAAAGTCTGGGATTTGTATGCATATATCTTTACCATCAATGTTGTGGTCACTATATATTTGTTGCACTTGATCATTAGTTGAAGGGACATTGCATGACTCAAAGACTTGGTTCCTTTATTAAAAGAACTCCACAGCGTTAGCACTAAACATTGGGTCATGAAGATATTTGAATGTGTTGTACCTCTGAAAAGCGAGATGGCCAATGCTCATCATGCAGGAGTTAGGAACTCTAGGCCAGACTAGTTGACTTGACTGGTTTATTTCTATACTGAGTGACTGTACATTTGGATAAAGAAACAAAAAAGCCCTGAGGCTCCTTTCTCATGAAGCCATTACACTAATTAGTTTTAAACTTCATGAAAATTTACCAAGTTCATTTCACAAGCTGTCCTGAAGAATTAAAATATCAGAATGAATTAATTCCTTAAGGAAATTATTTCTTTGTACTTTCTTTCTAAATGACCCTCATTAAAAATATACAATGTTATCCTACAGAAGTAGACCAAAGCACTGCAATAGTAACTACTGAAAAGTGCAGAGTTTTGTACTGTGACTACAGTACTTCATTTTAGAGCGTCTTTCTTAAATATGAAAAACAAATGCATAAATGCTTTTATAGAAAGAACACTTTTAGAAAGTACTTTTTCTAAGAGGCTGTTTCTAATCTCTAAATTTCTAAAGAAGTCTGTCTGCTTACCTCTGTCAAAACATGAAAAGTATAGGCATAAAATGGTCTGGAGTAAACAAAAACAGGCAAAACGTAGTCTTTCCTAGCAATTGAGGCAATACGTATTGCCTCCTTAACCCGATAGTGAACAAACTTTAGTGCATTTGGACTTGACTTCAGTATATAATCCAGGTATATAGAAGGGTAGAGAGCAGTGCTTTCCTTCCACAGCCAAAGCAGGAGGTCATTGCGGGAAGACTCAATGGCTGGGCATTTCCCCGTGTATTTTTGGGGGTGTTCTTTGTAATCATAATTGTAGCAGTCTGGGTAAAGATAGTAACCCCACAAACCATTTGGCCTCATATGCTCAGCCAGAAGGATAGTATTGTTCATAAAGCTCTTGCCAGCATTTTCAAATTCCTCTTTAGCCACTTTCCTAATTTTGTCCTCTGCCCACTGAGGATGCCGTCTCCTAACCATGTCAAGAGATTTATTTCTATAAATGCTTTTGTTGCCCCAGTTCCTATCCCACTGCGGTCTCCAGTTTTCCCAGTCAATGACTGCAAGTCCCTGAAATTTCTTCATGGGTATGCAATAGTCAATGTCAGACTTTGCTTTATTAAGGTGTTTGATAAGACTTTCGTTCTGGGGCACCCCTCCGTTGACAGGATCTCCGTTATCTGAGTAGTAGGGATAGTATCCCAAATGAGTGTGATAGAAGATTGTCACATTGGATCCACTCAAAGTCTCATTGGTGTTGGATGCAATGTCAAAAACACTGAGATCCAGGTCCACCTTGTACCGCAGCCTGCACTGCTGGGTCGGCGCATTCCAAACAACCATGAAAGGCTTGTGCAGAACCAGAGGGGCCCGTGCCGGCTTTAGCGGCTGAGCATCAGCCATAGAAAGCAGCACCATCACTGCTGACCATTTGATCCAAACATCCATGGTATGTTTTTTTCTGGGAAATTGTTATGATGTGTCCTTGAAAACAAAAATGAGAGACGACATGTTAGAAGGGCAGTAGCCACCCTGGAGGCAGATAGGATGACAAAGGGATGCCCTTTGGTTTGATTTGCTTTTGTTAACATTGTACTCAGGGCAAACAGAGAAAAGTGCAAAACTGTGATCTTGTAAAAATTAAGTCTAATTTCAAATGCTTTGAAAGACTTTTTGATAGACTTCACTGTCTGGAAGTGTGTTCTGATGCTCAGCTTTTTTTTGCTTTCCTTCTCACCCAGACACCTCCCACAGTTGATTCAGACTTTTCCTTAAGACTTATTTGCTCCCTGATGTTTACAAAAAATGAGTTAATAAAAGCTTGATTTTAAACAACAGTATAAAAAAGAATGCTGCTCATTTGAAATTTCGGTTTCCAAGCATGTTCTGCTACAGTCAGTCTGACTTGCCTAGAACATCATCACAGTGGGGCTAAGGCCTTCTTTACTATCTGTATATGCTAATGGTCAAAATAGGAAAGGCAATTTAAATAAAATGCAGACCCTTCTACCTCACACAGATTAATCAACAGAACTCAGAAACGCTGCAATTTTCAGCATATCTGAAAAGAAGTGTATTGTTATCTACCCCTGAATTTAATTTTCATTTTCTAAATGAATAGATGCAAGAGTGATAATCAATCTGCAGGCTAGAAGGGTGATACTATTAATGACTTAATGGTTTAAGCTACTTATTATACTGAAAGCAAATTAATATCAATATGTTAAAGAAAATAAATTATGTTAAGTGGATCTGAACTAGCCAGAAAAGCATGCTGTATCTTCGAAAAAGGGACATAGTCTGTAGAAGTGGGGGCTTACTAGTGTTAATTTTTCCTTTCAGGGTCTGCTGTTTTCCCTGACAGGCTTGGGGACTACTAATACTCTGGGAGCTGTCAGAGCTGCAGGGCTGCTGGTGCCCTGGGCACCCACATCCCCACTTTGCATCCTGTGGGGCAGCTCTTCACCCACTGCCCACAGTTGGCTGCTCCAGAATCTGCCCCTGCTCCTATCCCTTCTCCAAGAAGCACAGCTCAACTCTGTCCTGGGTTTGTCGTTCAGGTCTCTTTGCTGGGGAATATAGTACCTATTATTGGTGCTGATGAGCAATCACTACACGGTGGGGTCCAGCTGATGTATCAGCTTGAATCCAGAGATTATAAAAATTGTTTGCTCTTATGAACATTACTGCCTCTATAGTATGACATGGTTTATCCTCTCAGTTGTTATGTTCTACCATTCACCTGTCAAGTTTCTCCATTTTAGTCACGTGTTAAATCACTGCCATCACTGTCTGCATTGCAGGTTCAATTCATGCACTAGCCATGTGAATTTGAAATGTCCAAAACCTGGATATTTCCCTATTTTGCATCCATTTTTAATGATTTCCTTCCTTGCCTGTAGAGTCAGACCCAAGTTATCCTATCATAATTAGCCTAGCTTCACTTGTCCCTGGTATTTTCTCACTCAGTTAACATCAGTTAATCACTTAACTCCTTTCCTAGACAAGGAGAGCTCGCCACACCTACCCATCCATTAGCTCACAGCTGGGATCACTAGGTTTCTTGTTTTCCAAACCAGTATAGACCACACACTACTCTAAATACTAGATTTTGTAATTCTCCTTGGATATTGCCTTTTAATCTGTAATGGGATGCCAAATCTACAGGAAGGCTGCAGGTACCCCTGTGCAAACCTGCCAGCAGTACTTATTAAAGAAAAAACCTTTTCCATTGTTTGAAAAATGTTGAAATGTTGAAAAATATCATGCATTATATAATCCAGGATTTCTCCCCCTGTCATTTGTCCTTCCTTGCCATTTTTCCATCCTCAGGGTTTGATGTTTCTTTTCCTATCTGCCACTGCTCTCCTAATCTTCTGCCTTTCCCTTAAGTCTCTACTTTGTCTTTTTATCTCCTACAGAACAGCCTTTCTCTCCTCTATCCCCAGTCTTCTGTTTTTCCATCCTTAGTCCCAGAAAAGCACTGAGTCCCCCCAGCCAGTGGTCTGGTACAAGAGCACCTTCCCAAGAGGTGGAGGAAGGCGATTTGCATTAAGCAATGGCTAGGGGCAGTGAGTGAAGAGCAGGACTGCAAGAAGCCACAACACAGGACTCCCCAGGAGCAAGCCCTCATTTGCAAGCTAGAGATTTACGCTCCTGTTGTTTCCTCACCCACTCTCTGGCTTCTTGCTTTGCATGTCTAAATATAGATTAAGCACCCAAGTTTTAAAACTTTGCTCACAATCCTTTAGATCCTATTAAGGATAACATCTTGAGTGAAATGGGCCATTGCTACAGGTCGTCAAGCTGGTACTATGTACAAGCGTGCCTGTTGGAAAAGGTTATTTTCACTCCACTGATCTGCTGGAAAGAAGTCTTATGCTTGCAACTGGTATCTTTTTCTCTGTTTTCCTGCAGAGTCTTGCATAATCATCTAAGTAATGTCATAGGCTGGGGAAAAAAACAAACAAGCAAACAAAAAGCCACAAAAAAATGCCTTTCCCTTCCTGTTTTATACAAACTGATGAACGCATCACAGTACTTTGCACTCCTTCCTTGATGCAGCAAACTGAATTAGTACATTTGTAAGTGCTTTTTCATGATTTGGACTGGATTGCTTTGCAGTATATGAGAACAAGCCCATAATATAAACAAAGATTTTCTCAAAAAGTGATAGCTCAGATGAAATGGGAATAGCACCAGGAGAGAAAGAAAAGACCTTTAGTGAATTTCTGTGTAAGAAAAGATCCGAGAAAAGATCCCAGCTGCCTATTCCCACAATCGGAATGCTGTTATTGTTCAGTCTTGTGTTATTATGTACATATAATTAGATCATTTTGTCAGGTATTAATGACTAATACAGTACAGTTCTTGTCTAGATCTGACAGCCCTAGGCATTACAACATTGCAGATAATAAATCATAACAGAGATAGGCTAGGAAATAATAGTGCAGGATAATTTTGTTATATTTTTAGTTCCTGTCCAAGCCTTGTCAAGGTCCCTGACAAGTCTTTAAATCACAGAATCACAGAATGGCTGAGGTTGGCAGGGACCTCTGGAGCTCATCTGGTCCAACTCCCTGCTCAAGCAGGATCACCTAGAGCCGGTCGCTCAGGATCACGTACAAAACACCACAAGTGACAAAATGAATATGTTTCTCTCAGGACATGTTGAATAATTCTCGAGGGTCTGTTGACTGGATTGACCAAATCTTCACTGAAGTTGTGAAGAAGCCTGGACACCTTGCTCAACTGTAGACATGCAGGTGTCTGCATCTGCAAGCTGAATCCCACAAAAAAGGGCAGGAATCTGTCTAATCCTGTTCAAGCTGTTTAGAAGTTAGGGGTCTGGTCAAGGACAGTCATTCAGGGTCCTCCAATGAATACCGGACACCTCCCAAAGCTACTATAAATTCCTTATTTAAAGCTATATAGAATTAGTCACCCAGCTATCCCCTAGAAAAGGAGGTGATAAGTGCCTAGATAACATGCGTCCCTTTTAGATGGCTAAAGCATCTCATTGCAAAGCATCTCACTTTTCCTGCTACTTTCTATTACACACAGGAGACATTCCCATATACACAATTCCTCAGAGGGGAGACAATTCCAAAAAAATTGTCCTTTGAAAAAGTTCCAGTCCAGTTGCATTAATCTGCAGTTAATTCTGATGTTATTTGCACATGGGAATTTAATTACAGATGCTTACTTTTTCTTTAAAAAGCCATCTGAAGCCAAGTGAAACAAGTTTTCAAAGAAACAGGTAAGCCTATAGTTCTGAAAGAGGGGAAAATAAATTACCTGTTGTTTAACAAATGCATGAAAGAACCTCTAAACAGGAGCAAAATATCTTTTATTTCAATTTCCACTGCTGTATCTTTGTACAATGGCCTTTTTACTCTCATGCATGGGCACTAATTGGACTGCTTTAATCCCTGTTTTTTAATGAGCACAGACACTAACAATTCCTCCTTGAAGCTCATTATCAACCTTGATCCAAATTCTCCCATTTTTCTGATTCAATGACATACTATCATGGTTAATTTAACTTCCCAAAGATGCACATAGCTTTCTGAGGCACTACAGTGTTTTCAGAGCAGAATCTGTTCTCAGTGTTTCTGCTCTATATTCTAAAAAGAAAAATGAATTCTTCATAAGTGAAAGAAATGGGGGCCTGATCACAAATCCATTGAAGTTGATGAGATATTTTTTATTGTATTCAGGAACTTTGGATCATGTTCTCACTGCACAAAATAACATGTAGTTTTCTATTTGCATCAGTTTCTGCTATGCAGTTTAGGATGAAGCAGGTTATAGCTGGATTTCAACATATCCTTTAATAAGTGTGGTGAAATTCGCCATTTCTTGAATAGAAAAAGTGAGTTCATTTCTGCATATTCCTTTCATCATTCTTGTAAAAAGAAACAAGAAAACATTTGCTTTTCCCAAGAAAATGCTGTTAACTTAGTCCAACCTTTATTTCAACTGTGTTTATTGGTCAGAATTCCACTATATTTCCATTTCCAAATAGTTGATAACAGCCAAACTAGACATCTTAATTGCATACTTTGATTCCAAAATAAACAGCCTAAAATTAGTAAAAATATAGACTCTCACCCTAAAGAAACCTATTTGCACACCGTGTGTTCCAATACAGCCCAATGGTGTTCTCCAGATGGCTAGTTCTGCTTCTCTGCTGGTTTTTATTAATTATCCCAGTGTTCTTTGCACTGTAACACATGATGTTACAGCAGGTACTTTCGATTATGATTCATATGTTGGTCATATAGCCAGCCAATGCAACTTCAAAATAGCCAGCAAATGCATCCTCTCATTTTGTACTCATCGGTATGCTGACTTTTCAAGGGAGCATAATCCATATGTTTAGCTATAATACCATTCTGTGTTTTCATCTTCTGCTGAGTTTAATTGTTCTTGATGCCAAGGTTTATAATCTCTTCTGGATGAACAGCTCATTTGTATGGACATATTCGCTATTCAGATTTGTCTTGCAGGAGTGGGACATTTTAAGTGTTTTAACTGCCTATGCAGTTTCATGTCAATGGGCAACAAGAAAAGAATACTCTCCTATCAAATAAGCATTTCATAAAACTTAATAATCTTTCACTGTATACTTTAGTTAACAGTTGATGTTCGGGAGATTTCATTTCATTATCATTCTTTACCTGTCAGGTGAGAAACTCACAGGTTATCTGTGTAATTATTGTACTCATTCTGAAGAAATCGGTGTAATTTCTCCAGAGCTACAATGACAAAGTATGATATAAGGGGAAAGAGATTTTAAGCAGAAGTTGCAGTGCAGCAGAGAAAGCATGTAGATTTAGATGTAATTTCAAGTAGGATTTAAAAAGGTGGTTTAGCTGACATTTCAATCTTTCTGAAATACCGTAAAGATGATCTTAAAAACTAAATCGCATTATGGTTGTAACACCTGGAAACCCGTACCCTACGACTAAGCTGGGCTTATCTCACTCCTTCAGTTCAGGCAGAGAAGGGAAAACGACACTCTTAGTTTCAAGGCTGTTGAAATGTATGCAATCTCATGTGCAGTAGGAAAGTAAGAACAGAGATGTGGTTTTACCTGTGAAGTATGAGTTAAGCTGCACATCTTTCATTGAACTCCATCATTATTTCAGAATTCACAAATATATTTTTGAAAAAAAAAAAAGAGGAAAAGAATCTGAAGTTCCTACAGTAACAGCCACTTCAGATTCCCTCATTAACCAGTATCTGGCTAGCACAATTTAAAATCCAGAATAGGAAAGAGGTACAGTTAAATCATAGAGGAAAGGTGATTTTTCCCATCTTATTTAGTGAAGAAGTGTCATGCTTTGTGGCCTAAACTAGGTTTACAACACTTTACCAAGCTTGCTTTCAGCATCTCACGTGCACTATTGACTCCTGTCTTGCAACTACTGAGTGTAGTGCTGCACTTTCTTTCACTGTAGACACACAATCATTTCAATTAATATTTCTCATATCTGTGGGGAAGCATTTTGCTTGGAAAAGAAATTAAATGTGATGGCACTTTGAAAGGACTTAATGTAACTGGATTGTTTGCATTCCACTGAGGAATGTGCAAAATTGGCAGCTAAAAGAAATGTCCTTTTTTGAACATAGGCTGACTACATTTGGGGTAGAAATTATTATTGTGGCTAAGAAATATGGACATTTCAACTGTATTTAAACATTTTTTTCACCATAGAATCACATTTAAAAGTAGCTTGCAAATAACTTGAAATATCTTGTGCACCGATACTTCATTCTCTATGAGATATGATTTATATGCACACAATATGCATTTACAAGATTTCATGTATTTATCTACACATGTATGTATATTCCTCTGTCTGCTTAGGAAATAAAAGAAAGACCAAATCTGGCCATCCTGTCCCCGTCTTCTTCTCTCTCCGCTGTTATTCTTCTGTTTCAAAATTATGTCAGAAGTCTTGCTTTTCCTGGTTTTGTGAAAAATGGCTTGCATTAGATAAGGTGGTAAGGTGGACACAGACTGTATATCTATCGTGAATCCTTCTATGGTCCAAAAGTGTAAAACTGCATTAGAGAGAGATTAAGTATCTCTTAAAGTCTCTTGACTCACGTCAGCCTAATTCTCCAGCTGTATTTCTCAGACTAGATTCCAACTTAAAAAGTGAACAGAAGAAGAATAACACTAATTTTTTTGCAGTCTTCCTTACAGATCAATAAAAGTACAAAACGGACATACAATTGACTTTTCCTTTGCAATTCATATTACAGTTCACTTTCAGTAGTTGAACAGAGATACAAGAGGTTGCAAGGCATAGAGTAGCATCCCTATATTTTTGTGCAAAATATATGAAAAGAAATTCAAAGAGCAAGGAGATGGGGATTCAGGCCTATGCTATCACTGCTGCCATTTTTGTAAACTGTGGATTATTCGTTTTAAAGCAAATGGAAAATGCCAGAGGACATTCTTGGGTGCGTAGTACAGTTTTACAGTAAGTCATGTTTGGGCCAGAGATCTGCTTAGGCATTTCCTGTTTAGCTTTATTGTTTCTGTTATGTGCAGCTTGTGTCATGCCTTAAATTGAGAGGAAAGACTGCAAGGAAGCATGGGAATGAAAGAGAAAAGAATTGGTATTGAAAAGATATTCTTCCCATGGAACCCATAATTCCTCTCTTCTATTAAAAATAACCATTTTTATACTTCATGTGTCCTGGTCTATCCTAGTCTACCTGTAACGTCTTTGTCGGATAGTCGTTAGAGGCCAGACTCTTACACCCTGGCCTGTATCAGAAATATTGTGGCCAGCAGAAGTAGGGAAGTGATCGTGCCCCTGTACTCGGCACTGGTGAGGCCGCACCTCGAATCCTGTGTTCAGTTTTGGGCCCCTCACTACAAGAAGGACGTCGAGGTGTTAGAGCGTGTCCAGAGAAGGGCAACGAGGCTGGTGAGGGGTCTGGAGAACAAGTCTTATGAGGAGCGGCTGAGGGACCTGGGGTTGTTTAGCCTGGAGAAAAGGACGCTGAGGGGAGACCTCATCGCTCTCTACAACTACCTGAAAGGAGGTTGTAGCGAGGTGGGTGTTGGTCTCTTCTCCCAAGTAACAAGCGATAGGACGAGAGGAAATGGCCTCAAGTTGCAGCAGGGGAGGTTTAGATTGGACATGAGGAAAAATGTCTTTACTGAAAGAGTGGTGAAACATTAGAACAGGCTGCCCGGGGAAGTGGTTGAGTCCCCATCCCTGGAAATATTTAAAAGACGAGTAGATGAGGCGCTTAGGGACATGGTTTAGTGGGCATGGTGGTGTTGGGTCGACAGTTGGACTCGATGATCTTAGAGGTCTTTTCCAACCTTAATGATTCTGTGATTCTATGATTCCCAATCTTTATTCACATTGTTTCTTAAGCCAAGTCATTGCATTATTACCAACAAGACTAAGGGCTACTCAGCACAATAAACAGTGATGGCATTTCACCTCAACTTTGGCGGTAGGACTGGTTTCATAGAAGTACAAATCACTCCTTCAACTGCTTTCACCCCGGTATAAACCTCAGTAAAACCAGGAGACTCGTAACTTTTCATTTCCAGTTTGACTTTTCATTTCCAGAATTACAGAGGTTTTAGTTGTGTTTAAAAGCAAGAAACAACGGTGCAGCTTAGTGAAGGGAAGAAAGGTTGGGCTATCCCAACTCCCCAGTACCAGCACCAAACCCTCGGCGTAGCCCGCAGCCAGCTGTATTCATTCCGCTAGGCTTTGCCATCAAAAGTGCTCTTTTGTCCATGCAGATAAGGCTTGGGCTCTGGTCACTTCCAGATCTCACAGACACAGATGAAGACACCTGCATCTGCATGTTGTCACCAAAGCACCACTGGTAAAATATTTGACCTTTCCCCTTCCATGTGTGCAGTGTAGGCACCCTAAACATCTACTGGCCCAATGATCCAGTGCTGCAACTCTGTAAATTGTCCCAAATGCCTTCCCATCCCACTTTTGGAGCCCGGATCCTCTTTTTTTTTGGATCTGGCTGTTCAAGGCTGGGTACAGCCTGCTCAATCGCAAATGGGTGTGCTAGGGTCAGCTTGTCCTCGCTTCGTGCTCACACACAAGCAGTGGAGACTGCCAGGGCCAGGGATTTCCTTCCCTTCTAGCTCTTCTCCCTCACTGCCCCACTGCCTTTAGCACAGGGACCTCAAACTGTTTTTCAAATGTTAATTCTTAACTTCCTGCTGGAGAGAAAAACGTTCCCTATTGGGATACTGAAACTTTTCAGTGATTCACTAGCAAATCAGTGGCAGAGGGAAAATTAAAATACAGGTCACGGTTCCCAGTACTGTTTTAGTGAAAAGACTGTCCTGTCATTTTAAATCACTGCAGATTATTGATGACACTTTGAATACCAGGGAAAGATAAAGTAATAAGATTTAAATCTGTCTGTACACTAGAGGGAGATTAAATATATATGTGCCACAAACAATTTTTCAATTGCTGAATGATTGAGTAAAAGACGTATTTTTTTCAGTGGATGAAACTATATAAAACCTAGAGTATTATACCATTTTACATATCTAATACATGAATTTAGATTGCATCTAATATATGAAGCACTGAACTAATTTTTTTATTAAAAAGCTTGATATATTGTTATTTTCAATTCCATTCCATCTGCTTCTATTGCATTATCAACTGGAGACAAACATACTTTAGAAAAAAATATTCTCAATATTTAAAGTTGTAAAGTTCATGTTGAAAGTATAGCCTTTTATGTGCAATTTTAATATTTATTTCTTCCCCATATGCAAAGAATAAAGGGGAAAAAGTAAATTGTATTTTTTTGCCTTCTCCAGGAGCCATATTGATTGTCAAAGCTGTTAAAGCCTTAATTACCTGAATAATTAAGACTAATGTCCTCGGCAGTGTTCAGTACCCTGTTCTTCTGGCTCTGGCCCTTGATAGGTGAAAATGAAAGTGCCTACCAACAGTATTCTGAAAAGAAGTTCTTACTGTTTTGTAGATTTTCCTTTTAATTTATTACTAAATACTTTTAACTGAAGATCATGAACATTAATTTGCACTAACAGAATACATCCTACCTTCTGGCATGTAATTTTAATAGCTTATAAGAAAGTATGAATGGGTAATACTGTACAATAAATGATACATGAGTTTACATTGTTGCAAAGCATTTAAAATAGTTTAGCTTCTTTCACACCATCTGCTTAATTCACACATTCATTTTCTGAAAGGTTTATTGTTATTAGAGGCACTTATAAAAGAGAAAATTAAGTCAAATTGATAACACAGACAATTCCTACAATCAGGCCGTGGCTTATTCCTGAGAAAATGCTGTCAGCTAAATTAACTTTAGCTCTCTCGAAGATAAATTCTGCTTTCAGATGGTGTAATTCAAGAAAATTCAATTGAAATTAATTGAGGGGTGTAAATCTGGAAATATTCCAGTTGAATTAATGGAGTTATTAAGCATTTATAATCTTGTAAGAGGAAAAATGTGTCCTTTAGTCAGCTAAAATAAACTAATATGTTGGCAAATGCTTAAAACAGTTGTGTATTTCCACTGTAAATCTCTGCTTGCAGTAAATAATTCCTTTACTTTGGATAACACAAAAGGAAATATTACACTTCACTGAACAGAAACTCAGGACAATTTGAAAAATATGCATAAAGCATTTGAGGTGAAATTAACTTCAGACTTTATTTGCATGCCAATACACAGCTTATCTGGCGTCTACATTGTCTCAAATAAATGAATTAAAAATATCTCTAGCTCTACAAATACCCAGCACAATATATTAACACAAATCATTAATAAACAGAACTCATTGTCAAACAACTAACTGCATCCTCTTTTGGGCTTCTTTTGAGATTATTTTAATATACACTGTTTGTAGGTGATGGACTGCTTCACTGTGAGTCATCTTGAAACAATTACGCCAAATGTTTTGCTTCCAATGAAAGAAGTATTTTTTTTATTTTTCATATGGGATTAAATACACAACCAACGTATGATTAGCTGCTTTCTAGGTGTGCAGTGTTGCATGCACAGCCCAGTGCATTTAAGTATTAAATTGATTAATCAAATTCTGAAATACCTTTAAAGTCAAAACATTACTCTTGTTTTTCAAACGTGAATTTTAGTCACAGACAGCGTTTCAAGATCAGTTTTCTAATTTAAAATTGCTGTTACACATTGGAGTGTAAAGCACCAAATATCTGTTTGACAAAAAAAAAGAAATCAAATACAGTCCAGAATTGACATGCTACAGAAAATAACAGAGAAAGCTTTCCTAACTGGTAGACTATAAGCAGAAGTGAAAACCTGGTCTTTACTGATTATTAATTGAGTAAAATTAATAACATGGCACTTACCTCTATAAAATCAGTGAACAGCAGAAAACTTTGGCGGAACAATTTACAACAGCTGATGTGTTTGTCCCAGGGATGTGCTCTTCCTAATGAGTGGGCTTTTAACTAATGAGAAACTGAGGGCATCTGAAGATAAGGGCAGAATTTTACCTAAACACTCGTCATGTCATTGCAAAATAAATAAATAAATTCATTAAAAAGTTAGTCATATTACTTGTAAGCAGCCTGGCTCTTGCTATAATAATTTTGTATCACCTACTTTTATGGCATGATAAGGGAACGTCCAGACTGCTGTTTGAGAAGAATTAAGTTGTGTTTTGAGAGTTACATGCTCTGGACTCAGCAGCGACAGGCATTAACAGCAGGGACAGCTCGGTCACTGCGGTGCAGGGAGAAGCAGGGATGCTTGCAAACCGAACAAACAAAATAGTTCAGGAAGAGCTATTTTAAAGAACTGACTGGATGGGCAGGCCCAAAGAGTTGTGGTGAATGGAGTTAAATCCAGTTGGCGGCCGGGCACAAGTGGTGTGCCCCAGGGCTCAGTACTGGGGCCAGTTCTGTTTAATATCTTTATCAATGATCTGGACGAGGGGATGGAGTGCACCCTCAGTAAGTTTGCAGATGACACCAAGTTGGGCGGGAGTGTTGATCTGCCTGAGGGTAGGAAGGCTCTGCAGAGGGACCTGGACAGGCTGGATCGATGGGCCCAGGCCAATTGCATGAGGTTCAACAAGGCCAAGTGCCGGGTCCTGCACTTGGGTCACAACAACCCCACACAACGCTACAGGCTTGGGGAAGAGTGGCTGGAAAGCTGCCCAGCAGAGAAGGACCTGGGGGTG
>NW_008796110.1:3465080-3467118 GCF_000699145.1 Aptenodytes forsteri
CATTGGACCAGGCTGCCCAGGGAAGTGGTTGAGTCACCATCCCTGGAAGTATTTAAAAGACCTGTAGATGTGGTGCTTAGGGACATGGTTTAGTGGTGGACTTGGCAGTGTAAGGTTAAGAGTTGGACTCAATGATCTTAAGAGTCTTTTCCAAACTAAGTGATTCTATGATTCTATGATTTGGGGATAAACTTCCTTAAAACTTAACCCAAAGTGTTTAGTCTTTGCTATTTCCTGAACATGATACCTGCAAGCAGACCCCAGGGACCGCTGGTTCCTGATCCCGGCGGCTGAGCACCGTGGGATGGGGTGAGTGACCAAAGCAGGGCAAGAGGGACCAGCAATATCACAGAACCCTTGTGTGGTCCTCAAAGAGGCTTTTAAAATGATTCAGCATGACAACAGCTTAAACAGGTACACCTTACCTCAACAACCAGTCAAAACCCCATCAGATATATAGGGATGGATAGAAAGAGTCCCTACATACAGAAGGATGATGGTCAAGAGCATTTCTGTATTGTAACAGTGCAGACAAGGAGGTCAGAAACGTCCACATTCCCATGTGGGAACAGCGACGTGTAAAAGAAGGAAACCCTGGATTTCCTCATCTTGTCAATCATGACTGTTGTCATTGAAGTATTAAACTTGAAATAAATACAGGAAACAAGTACAGAGAATTATTGGAACAACTACAGACATTTTTGTTGTTGCTGTTGCCACGTTTGTCTCCAAATCTGCACAGCTATTTGAATTAAATAGGAAACAAGTAGCTCCCTGAGCCCTGGCAATAATAAAGGCAAGTTTCCTATGGGCCTGCATCTTATCCTTGACTGAGCTCCAAACCAAGGTTTCCCAAGGCTGAGGCATGTACAGAAGATCTTTCCTGCAATGGTTGTCCGCCTTGCATCATGATTGCTTTTTTTCTTGCCTTTTACACAGCAGGTTGTTTCCATCAATGGGTAGAGGTGAGATGGTCTCTGACACCTGAGCCCCTCCTGAGTGTCTGGCTGATGTTTGCTGTCAGGGAAGGACATGCAATTACACAGACAGACAAACTTGTGCCCATATCTACATGCTCTGCGCGGGCTTTAGCATCCCTTCTACAATGGGAAAGGCTAAAATAACTTCTCATTACTGACTGTGGCCCAGCACCTTCAGTGGATATGCTAGAGGGGACACTTAACAGCTGTCCTAGCCATGCCACGGGTCAGACAGTGCACCCCTGCCACGCTGCTGAGGTGCCCCTCGCTGCCCATCTGCAGTCCGGCAGCCCTGTGCCACAGCCCTGTGCTCGGGGTTCCCATCCCAGCGTGCAGCAAGCAGGCTCACCCACCCGGCATGGCTTTTCCTGAGCGCCTGCCAGGACTCAGCAACAGCTTATTTAAAACAAAGCACGATTTATTCGCCTAAAATAGAACATAGGACAAAGGGTAAAGCTAAACAGACAGCTTTTCGTATTTGGCCTTATAGCCATCTTCCTTTTTAAGCCATTGTAAAGGTCTCTTCAGCCCAATTATCTCAGCCTGTAAGCTTGGGAGTGGAGACCAACCTGAAGCATGTGTTAAATGCCTCTTTCTCAATGTGTTTCTAGCTGCATCTTTCCCTTGGACGGTGGCTGCTAACTCAGGTGCTGCCCACCTCCCCCTTACTGCACCCTTACCTTACTTGTGAGGGTTAGCATCCCCTTGGAGCCCCGGCTCTGCGCAGCTCAGCCTTGCCAGCCCTGCAGCAATACCCCTCCTTTACTTTCATTCTTGTTCTGGGTCTCATTTCACTTCACTAAAACATTTTCCTTTTTCTTATCCTGCACTCAGGTGGAACAATATGAAGCAAACTGAGGCATAATTCACAAGGAATTGATTTCCATTATTCTCTTTGTTCTACCTGTTCAAATATACCACACAAAGAATAACTTTCCATTTAAATGTTATTAAAAATATCAGTATTAAGAGTAAAATATATACATGCTGTGCACATGTATGGTTTATATACATATGTAGGTAAAATCTTTGGTATAGTAAAAAAATAGACCTCAACA
>NW_008796110.1:3467445-3490909 GCF_000699145.1 Aptenodytes forsteri
CCCACCGGGGGGGAGTGAGCGAGCGGCTGCGTGGTGCTCAGTTGCCGACTGAGATTAAACCACGACAACATGCTGTGCACATGTATGGTTTATATACATATGTAGGTAAAATCTTTGGTATAGTGAAAAAATAGACCTGAACATACTTAAAATAGAGTGGTAGGGTGGAAAAAACAACTCCGATAACCAGTAGAAAGTATCGCATTTCTTTGACTAAAGTGGGAAAGAACAACAACTTTGAAATAAACGGCTGGCACCTACCAAGATACCACCCACTCCAGGGTTTTACTCAGAACCACACAGAAAAGTGAATCCTACAGAATAAATGGGAGATAAAGACAACTCAAGAACTTGCTTCTTCAAGGCATCACGAGTCATTCGGGCAGCGCTCTGAGCTGCCGGAGCAAGAGAAATCCCTCCAACCACTGGGGGAAAAAAGCCAGCAAGAGCAAAAAGCATGTGTACAGGATGATGAAACAGCCCCAAACAACCCAGAATGGAAGAAGCAGCTTTGAGAACAAGTAGTTTCTGTTTTACAGTAGTACTTGATGGCAATACTAATACTTAATAAAAGTCAGTGTAATACTCCAATCCACCAAAGGTTTTGGGTTTTCACCTTTCTTTCCACTTGCACTTGTGTGGGCACTAAGATCTCAGGGTGTTTCATTGCTGTTGTTATTTTTACTTGATATTGCAGTTACATTTGATATTTGAGAAATGGAGATCACAAGGGAGGTGCAACAATTGCCATGAGTCAGCAGCTATCAGTTCTTGCCATCTGACAAAGGGTTGCCTGTGTGCATATATACATAATTCTGACAGAGAGGAGGAGAGTGACGCCAGGATTTGCAGTCTAGCTCCTGCCAACCTCTTCCTGTGCCGTACAAAGCTTCTGCTAAATCCGAAAGCCTGGAGCAGCCTTGCTGTGTCTCCCTGAACTCAGGTGGTGGGCATTCACATCAGGAGCCTTCCCAAGTTCTGCTCCTTCTCAGCAGCCGGACCTCATCCCCAGCCACGCAGAAAATGTTCTGTGGGACAGAAGGAATGACAGGCTGCAGCAGGAGAGAGGCAACTGTAGGGAGAGACTGTTGGGGGAATAATTCAGAGAAAGACTTATGCTTTGGTTTTATTTGAATTACAAATGAAACCAAGATCTTTAATGGAAGGAATTTGAGGAAGAAAGCTGTACTTTATGTAGAGCGGTATTTGTTTAGAGCTGGAGAGGAAGCTCTGCTGTACCCAGCCTCTTATTACCTGTCTAACAATAATGATATTTTTATTTCAAAGTTTAGTTCTTGATAAATATAATCCAGCTTCTTATGCATCAAGAGAGAAACGCCTCAGGAAATCACAATAAGAATATGGGTTGCCACTTGAATAAAATGTAGTCTGTTCTTAAATACGGAATTGATTGGGGGTTTCTTTTTTTTTCAGATAACTGACAAAGTAATTAGAACGTATGTTTCCTAATTAATTACCAAGTAGCTATTAATAGTAGTGTTTAAAGACTATAAGAAAAATATGAAGTCCTGATATATAATAAAATCCAGGTTCTACACCATGTCACAAATGCATTCTGAACAATAAATGCTTCTAAAAAACTCACACCTTATTCAGCTGGACTTATATAGCAATTCTATGAAGAATATACATTTAATAACAAAATTATTTTTAAGAGTTTTAGAAGAAATTAAATTCAACACTGCCTACAGAATAACTCCTTATGCTCCATAGCTAGGAAAAAAAGGCTGAGAAGGGATGTGGGAATAAGCTAGTATTAGACTGAGTTTTAATACCAATGTTTAAAATAAATGTTGTCATGTTGATTAGACCTGTGGGCTATGGGCTTCATTTCAAGCCCATACATGTACCTGGAACTGAAGTTCACTCTTAAGGGTCTATTTTAGTTAAAGTTAATGTGAAGTAAGAGGGCTTGTGCCCCTGTGGTCAGATTTCCAAGTCACATCATTGCCTAAAGAGGCAAACAGGCACCTACTGACGTTGTTAAAAGCAGTTGAATTGATTGGGCCTCATAGGACTAAGGGCTCATATCTGTAAAATTATTCAAATATTTAATTCCTGTTTATTGGTGATTTCAGTGCAGTCAGGCACCTAGCTATCTTTAGGCATAAGACTGATAGCACTGAACCAGGTTTGTTGCTTTTGAAAATATTATTAGATAGTTATCTGCACTTTAAGCCCCTATGTAATTTTATAAATCTATCCCTTCAACGGTTAGAGGGTTAAAGGATTAGGTTCCTCTCTTGCATTTCTGAACACATTTAATCATAAATACTGGACATTTGATTTTATGGCTAGATAAACTAAAACTAAAACACACCCTAAAAATATCTAGCTAACCATGAGACAGAATAAGCTGCCTCTCCCAGCTTTCTGTTTGGACTGGGACAAGTTTGGGATGCTGGTACCAACTGTTAGCTGCCTTTTGGTCAACGCTTACCACCAACACCTTTTTGGGGAGCAGCACCCCGTTGTGACAGGCTTTCAGTGAAGTTTGGCCGAAGTTAAGGATGCTCAGGTCACCTCTGCCAGAAAAGTGCTTGGCCCCGGTTGCTGGCACTCAGCCTCCCACCCAGTGTCATATCCACCTCCCTCAAGCTGCAGGACCAAATCCAACCTACCCCACTTATTTTGCCGGGAGGCATCACACTGCCTGCTGCTGAATTGCCAACGCAACCCACAGATGCCAAACCATACGAAACTCTTTCCAGTAGGAGTGTCTCTGAATACCATATGTACAACCTGCGTGTGAGTGGCACTTCTGCCACGCAGGAAAGGACAGTGGGTGTGCACAGCTTCAGGGTGAAATAAAGGCCAGACCTGTGAATACCAAGGCAATTACAAATCAGCCAACACCAATGCAAAGTTTGGGCTAGCAAGCTGGTTTAGTCAGGAGAAAGATCACGGATTTAACAGTGTTACAAGGAAATTTTGCAATAAGGTTAGAGGTTCTGGCCAAGGAACATCTAATGTTCCCTCTTAGCCTAATGCAAAGCATAAGAAATTAAAGATAAACCCCCTTCATTTTCCTTATGTTTTCTGAAGAACCTAAAAATCCATTTAAGACAGAACCTCTTACAGCAACGCCTCCGCATTTCCGCAAATATTTAATTCTGTGGGTAAATGCAAAAAGTGTGCACTTCAGTAACATTCTCTGGATGTATCCAGTGGTTTGGTCAATCTCAGTTTTTAGGTATTCTTGCAAGGAGCTCCTGAGAATACACTCAGCATACTAGGTCTTTGCACTTAGATAGCGGAGATCTTACTCTGGTGATGGTTATATTTACAATACAAAGACACAATACAGAGATAGAAAATGTGTTTAAAGCTCAAAGCCTGCAAACATTTATAAGCTTATCACACTCAGAACATAGTTTTGGAGAGATAAATGCTTTATTAACAACTCTCACAAAATCAGATCTGTGGCTCCCCAACTCTTGGTACATCTATCAAACAGAGAAAAGTCGGGCTGACTCACTGAACACATTTTCCTGAAGATAAGTGTCACCAGGTCTGAGATGATGCTGCCTGAAGAGGTACTTTACTCAAAGACCTTTTCCTAATTTTTTTCCTGTGATATTGCCATTATTTTGGCACTCCTTTAGAAAAAAATATTGTGCATTCACTTTTTTCTGAACGTTGATGAATTTTTAATGTCACACCAAAGGGAGTTCGTAATCTCATCACACAGGAAAAGAATAAGTAACAGACCTTGTTCCTGGTTGAATGGAGGAATGAAGTTATATTTAAAGTGCAAGGAGGAAGAAATGGAATTTATTGTTCAGCTTCATGCAGAGAGGTGGCTGACTCACAGGCCTGTACGGCTGACGGTACTTTCAAGCAACAGCAGGAGAGAAATTAATAAGGAGAAAAAAATGTCAATTTATGTTGACTAAAGAGGAAGCTAAAGAACAGCCATGACTTCCCACATACTTTTGCAAGGCAACGTTCTTCTGTTTCTATTGTATAGCCAGAAAGCAGAAGCTGGAGCCTGTGGCTAAATCATACCTCCACAATTTTCGTAGATTCTCTAACATGGTATGAAAACAAGCAGGATCATAGAAAACTCATGACATCAGGTTATTCCTCCATATTGAAAAAGATTTTTTTACTTCCACAATAAGTACTTTTGGATGCTAATAAAAAATAATTAGACAGCACTTGAGAAAAAACTTTTTGTGGAAAATAAGTCTTTCCTTACCTATATACATATATATATGCATATATATACAGAAATCACAATCAGAAAGCCACTGGTCACAAAATGCACTTCACACTTCAGACTCATTTTCTAAAGCCTGTGCTGTAAACCAGAACTTGGATAAGTGGGGAGGGTAACAGTAAGCTATCAATAAAACCAGGAGATTTGTTTTTCGGAAATTATTTAGCCCTTTTCTTTGTTGAACACTCAGGCTCATGAAATGTTGTCAAGAAGTTGTTTGTCAGCTAGTAGAAATATGATAAATATAGATAATGGCAGAAGTGTTAGCTTTGGTCATGCCCCTTAACCTTTTAAAAGCTCCGTGTGGGATAAGTGAAAGAGGAAAGACTCTAAAAAGTGCTGAAGATGAAACAGGGATGGGGGAGCCATGAACCAGCACCCAGACTCCACCGGCGTTGCACACCTTCGTTACACCATGCTAAAACAGAGAGCAAACGGGCGATGTTCGTAGCACCCCGGGGCAGATGCGTCTGCAGGGGTGGCGATGCTCAGCAGCCCTGGCACCAAAAAGCCAGCAGCACTCAGTCGTGGGGAGAGAGCCATCTCATGCCTGCGACACAAGCCCTTTCTAAAAACCATCCTTCTAATGTAAGCTTCCTTTCCAGCTTCTTTTCCTTCTTTGCATTATTTTTTCTCAATCCTTTCTGCTTTCTGCCTGAATGAGAACCCATCTTAGCCAGGCAGATTGCCTTAACCCTGCTATACCTAGCTTAGTGCAGCAAGCTAAAAACCAGTCCCAAACAATCAGATGTACTTCTAAAAAAAAAAAAAGTTTTCCATGAATTGTAGAGAGGAAAACAAGAGCAAAAAGGCAAATGTTTTTCCTGGCCCGAAGACCACAGTTTGGATCATGTGCTCCAAAAGCTACCCAGATACAGAAGCTATATTTTCCTGCCCTTGCTATTCCTTCCTCCTTCCCCTTCCTACCAGAGGGCTTTGTTTTGCTTTACAAGGAAATAGGATTCAATTTTAACACAAAAGCCACTGTCTAAAATCAATGCTTTTTTTTTTTCACAGAAGAGGCATTAATTATGACTTTAAAGACTACCAAATGAGAGGGGGTTTTCCTCTAAAAATGTTATAATATAAAAAAATATGATATTATAAAGTGAAACTATTTAGAAATATGGTATACAGAGGTTTCTAATAAGATTTAACCCAAATTATAGCCACTTCTTTGAAAATCTTAACCTAAATTTTGAAGCTTTTTCTGTTTTCTTTCTTCCTTCTCTCTATTCATCTTCCTTTTTTTGGCATTTTAATAAAAATGAAACATAATTTTCCTTTTTACATAATTAGTAAAAACCAAGGGCCTTGCAACATAACCTCAAATCCAGTTTTTTGTGCAAATCAAGGAAGTAGTACAGTCATTTTCCATAAAAGTTTGTCTTTTATGGAAAAAAAAGTTAATGTCTCATCATTAAACTAATTCTCATTTTTCAAGCACAGGCTGCATATGCATATGGGGAACTCCCATAAGGAACCGGATTACTTAGACATGGGAGAAACACCCTGCGTGACTTAGGCTGGGACACATCCTTAGGCTCGCAGCTTGCCTAAAAAACTAGGTATGAAGCCCTCATACCACCCTGAGTCATGTGAAATCCCATACTTACGTTATTTGAAGTAAACGATCCCCTTTGACACCCATTGGGATGGTAACGTGCTTCAGGTGGTGAATAACCTGTTCCCTCCAGAATTAGGGGTTACCATAGGTATGACACTGTATCACCTGGGCCAGGCAGAAGCTGGGTGTGAGTGGGGAATTACCTTGAGACAATGACTTGCTTCACGGTTGGGAGGCGAATTCATGCTTTGTCATCCAGCTACTTGTATTAGGGTTTCTGTATTTCAGAAGAGTTCATTGGGCAATAAAAACACTTGAAACAATTTCAGTCATTCACCCTGCTGTTCCTAACCATGTGAATAGAAACAGTTTTGGATTATACTCTCAAATAAAACTCATAAGACTGCCTGAGAGATGTAGAGGCCTATGTGTTTTGATTTTCAGCAGGAATCAGGCACACAATCATTTGAATAAAAGGTTGATTTTTCCACCTTAAATACAGATTAGGATTTCCATGATAAAACACAAAATTACACTTCTATTCTTAGTAAATTAAAACATATTCTCATCATGGGTTGAATTGGCAATGATGCACATGGTCAAGTTTCTCCAATGTTTTCACATCACTAGACATTCTTTTTGGGGTACCTGAACCCCAATAAAAGCAGGGAGACCCTCCATGCTGTTTTGCTCCCTTGCACTTCTTTGGCTGCCCTACAGAGGAAGCAGCTACTAAATGAGTGTGAAGGGAAGCAGAGAGGGGAAGCGACCAGGGAAGCAGGTAGGAGTTGCTGCAGTATGGATGGGAGAAGAGGGCAAAGGCCAGGGCCTCCAGAGGGACTGGAAGGGGACGAGCAATGGGCAGCCGAGAACGGGGACAGATAGCTGCCAAGGGGCTGCCTCTTTTGCCATCTCCTGCCAATTCAGTATTTGACCTGATGATATTTTTACAGATGAAGTGTTGTACAAAACCATAAATTGGTTTCTTAATCTTTCAGGTTTTCACCCTTAATAAGGTGACAATAATAATAAACAGCAGTTACCATCACAAAAGGTTCTTCTTCTGAAGTGACTATAAAAATGACATTGTGAATGTTCTGCTTTTTTACTCTTCCTCTGCATTTAATTTAAAAGTTAGCAATGTTTTGTCTTCTTTTTCTAACTGCCAACTTTGTAAATCCAGCAGCAACCTAAAGGAAAACTGGTAGCTTTCCACCCGATTAATCATTCCTGGCAACGAATCGGCAACCCCCACTCTCTTTAAATTGCAATCGGCAACCCCACTCTCTTTAAATTGCAATTATATCTGTGCAGATCGCCCATCTTCAGTACATTTCCTTAGATAAAACGTTTTGAAATTTGCTAAATTATTATTTTTACGGTGCACAGAAAGAAACAGAAACCCACTCAGACTGAGCGATGTGACTCTGAAGAGCTAGCAGTGACAATGTGCACTAACAGGTTATTTCTGTCATGCAGATTAGCAAATATGTCCCTGAATTAGAATAGAATAGAATAGAATCATAGAATAGAATCATTAAGGTTGGAAAAGACCTCTAAGAATTCATGCAGGATATAGTTTACTGTCGTGGAGAGGGCCAGCACAAGGGCCATATGTCATTTAAATCTCATTTAAATGCTATTGTAAAGGCACTAGTAGGACTTCCGCACTCCATCATCCTTTTCATGGGGATTAATTTCGTAAGTGTCATTTTTATATTGTTTTCAAAGGAAAATTGCGCTTTAAGTTGAGGAAGTGGCACCATCTTGTGGGTGAAAATGAAAGTGTTTTTTTCTTTAGTAAATTTAGTTGGTTTTCACTTTTCTCTCATTTCCCGGCCCTCCGCTTTTTTTGGTTCTCATAATTCTACAGAGTTGCCTTTTGAGTCTAAAAAATAATCATTGTTTCAGAAGACTTTGGAGCAGAGCTGTGCTCTATTATGCAAAAAGGGCACAATATTTTGATAACTTACAATGCTACACAGATTTCGGAGACATTGTCTAATATCTATGAATGATTTTTGAAAAACCCTTTTGAGGTCAGCCCCAGAAAATTAAAAAAAAAAAAGAAGCATGATAAAATATGTCTATCAAGAAAATAATGGCTACATTTGCAGTGGCAATGTCTTACTCCCAGAAATGAGTCAAAATTGTTCAAATCCACATACAGAAGATTTCAGTTTGCTTAAAAACTGAGACCAATGCCTTCACTCTGAGAATTACCAAGACGCAGACTCATTTTTCTCAGTCTGTTTGTTTTTAAATACCTCAATTTCTTCTACTTTTAAAGGACTAGTCAGACTTGTCAGCAACCTACTGTGGAGACAGAAAAGGGAAGACCAAGAATATTGTTGATGATAGAGTATTACCGGCTTGTTTAATATGCAAACAGCTGTAGGGCTAAGAGTAAAATGTGTAGTGCTTGAGCTCGTTTATTTAAAGGCATGCCCATAATTACTGTCAATCGTCTCGGCAGGATTCACCTCTCTTTAGATATCACCAGTACAAATGTCTATACCTGAACCAGTCACCAAGGCTCCTTTTGAAGTCACTAGGGAATAAGAGTTACTTTTAAGGTGCAGTTCATCTCATCGTATACCAGATATCTGAAATAGAACAGCTGACTCATACCCTTAAAGTGCTTATTTCTCTTCTTCGGTTATAAAAGGAAAATGGTGTGATTAGCATAGATGTAGATAGCTCCTGGAGCGATCTGCACGCAGTCAAATGAATCCCACCCCTTGTGCCTCATATAAACAACATTATCAAGATTTTTTGAGCCCTGTGGATGATATTTAATTCAGCATTCCAAATGAGTTAATACAGACTATCTTAAATATGGATTTCAAGAACAAGCTCTAAAGATCAAAACTGAATTAAGAGCCATTAAAATAGCTTAATATAGGGCTGCACACGCTGTGTCAAGAGGTTGGCATGATCCTTTGTGAACCTACAAGAGGAACTATATATTTTAGCACTGGTTGCTTTACATTTAGAAGTGTTTTCAGTTCTTTTTGCCTTTGGTAAGTGTACGTACAAAGTGGCACTAACAAAAGTTAATGTGCAAAGTAACAATAACTGCTCTTTTTAATCCCTGAAATACAAGTTAACCCTAAAATATTTGTTGTTAATTACAACTATTTTCCAAAATCAGTGCCAGAGTATGAGCTGGGCTGTAAAGCAAAACCTAGCACAAGAGTATCCTCCTTCCAAAATAAGATACTCGTGCAAAGAATATGGTCCTGCGTTGGCATTACCCCTTGTGAGCAAAGCTCAAGAGGCCATTTCCCTGTTGCTGAACAGAAGGCTGAACTTCACAGCACCTGGGTACAGCCCCTTGCCTTGACCCCGTCGCAGGACTAGCTGCTCCCAGAAGCATGGGGAGAAAATGGGAAGGCTGGTCGGTTTTGCTGCCCAACAGTTCCCCTACACCTGCAAGGTGTGGAGATCATCTCTGGTGAGAGGAAGAGGTGGGACAGGTCTTGTCCATCCTCCTGGTGTGACACAGGACAGCAGTTCGGAGCCTTCTGCTGCCCAAAGTGCACGCAGGAAAACAGACAATGTCCAAGTGCTGCCACCTTCACCCCCCACAGGACCGGGACTGCTCTCTGCCCCTCACCCTTGTCACCACCAGCTCTGCTTCTCTGCCAGGACCAAGGCACAAGCCTGGATGGACACACCTGGCACCCACATGTTTCTGGACACAGCTCTCAGAATTTCCAGTTCTTGAAGGTTAAGCTGCTAGGGAATTATTCATCTGGGCTTTATGCCGCACCTTACCCTCAAGGAGATGAAGGTCTCCATTTCAGAACTGCTGACTCAGGAAATACCTACAGGGATTCCAGATGGAATATATCCTCTCTGAGATCTCCTTCCCATGATCTATTCTTCTCTTGAGAAGGGATATTCCACGGCACTACATGGATGCACGTTGTAAAATAATGGCAGCATTTAATCATGAAGAAGCATAATAATATAAAGAGATATACCTATATATATATATATATATCAAAAAAGTTGTAAAGGCAAATCAAGAAAATGCTTCCCCAAAATCTTACTTAGCAAGACCATAATTAGCTACCTGTGAATTTCTAGAGATTAAGTAAGACATAATAAAAGTGCATATAGCAAACCAGCCCAACTATTCACCCGTTGAGGAAAGACATCAGAACCTTGTGCAATAAACTGAGAACATATATTAGAAAAATGAAAAGTTACAGAAACACAGTACAGACATAATTTGGGTAAGATACACTGTCTAGAAGTTAAATGTCCAAAGTTTAAGGAAAGAGGACAATTCCTAGCCCCACACAAAGCCCTTGGCAAGTTTAGGAGTTTGCCTAGGCTCCCTGGCTCCACGTTTGTAAGAAGCATTTGCACAGACCAAATTCATTATGGAAATAACTGCCTTAGGCAAGGCAAGAATCAGGTTGACCCTTTGGCCAATTCTTGGGCTGAATCTCTTTTGATGTTAGATGCAGTCTGGCTCATTTAAATGCTAGCCACTCCACCCACCTTTTCATCTTCTGCTGTGTTTCCTGGGTTGAAAATGTCACTGAGAGTAGAAGCTGTTCCTGCAGCACCCTGGGCCCTACGGTGAGCGAGATACAGCTGTAACCTTTCCCCAACTCTCTTCTGCCATTTGCAGCCCATCATCACAGAATAAAGACAAGTGCGTAATTTCAATGGAAAATCTGCTAAACTTTAAACTTTGCCTCATCAGTTTGAACAAAATTTTGAGTGAGGCTGAGAGAACCCAGAGCCAGTTTTATAATTGCAGAAAGCTTGGTCACCATCATTGGTCATGCTGATTGCCATGTTAATTGTCACGTTCTCTGCACTTCCTTGATCTGCCTGTATTAGAATGGGCAACACCTTAGTATCGTTTCTCTTTTTCAGCATTTGTGACGGGGCAAAATGAGGCAGCATTAGAAACACTGGGAATAAATTTATTGTTATGAAATGGAAGACATCAAAAGATTTATCCAGATTTATCATCATCAAGATTTATCAATCAAAAAATATTTATTTAACATTCAGGTAATAACACAAGACACAACCAAAGCAGGAGAATTTGGAATTTCTTCATTCAGTAATCATATATTTTAAAAATCTTAATATTTATTATCAGGTCTCTACCTTCACTGTCTGCCATTAAGCTCAAGAAGGGCAGAAGTCTTTTCAGTAATGTATCAAAAAGGGCTTTGGTAGAATAGTTTAGGATTTTAAGTCTTAAAACAGGCAGTGGCTGAAAAGAGAATACACAAGGGTTGAGCCCTGAGCTATGGCTGTTTGGCTCCAGTCCAGGATTGTTCCCACACCTTTCATTAGTAAAAAACTCATCTACCTCACTGCAGATAAGACTACACACTGGAGAACCAGTCAGGTTCGCAGTGCATTTAAATTCTCATATACCTGTTGAACTCAACTTGCACCCACTACGGATCTCTGATTCATTGTAAATGTTTACCATAGGAGGAAGTTTACATTTACATGCCAGCTGCTTACAAAACCCGCAAACACATCAGCACTTTGAGAGCAGGAGGTTCTTCTTTGGATTTTTTGATCAAAATCTTTGATTTTGGATTCAAATTATCTTGCGTGACCAGCAGCGACTTCAAAAATCAATGTGAAGAAGCAGAGCAATTCAAATCTTCCTAAGAAAAAGCTCTACCTTCTTGGAAGTCCTGCCTGTCCTCAGGCCCTGGGCTATAAAACCTCGTCCAGACAGTACAGCTGCATTAAAAGTTTAGTTATAGCCTTAGCTGGTGCAAAAGTTCCAGTATAATATGCATTTGAAAGCCAAAGACAAACAATGCTTTTCAAGATTGTTGAAGGCAAATTGTTCTCTCTGGTGAGAGTTTTCCTTTACTCAAGTGGCCAGGACTGTTGGAATAGCAGTGCAGGACAAGAAAAATCAGTGATGATATGTGTACGAATACATATATATATAAACATACATATATATACACATGCACAAATGCTCCCATCTCTGCAGTACATGGCAATTTTAATGAAACCAACTATAGATGAGCATGCTGCTGGTTCTCTCTGGTGAGAGTCTTCCTTTACTCAAGTGGCCAGGACTGTTGGAATAGCAGTGCAGGACAAGAAAAATCAGTGATGATATGTGTACGAATACATATATATATAAACATACATATATATACACATGCACAAATGCTCCCATCTCTGCAGTACATGGCAATTTTAATGAAACCAACTATAGATGAGCATGCTGCTTTCCCCGTTGTGGGCTATCATGAGACATGAAGTACTGATGTGTTGCAGACTTGTAAAGTACCTGTTTTGCTGGGGGGGAAGAGGGGTTACCCCCCGGTGCGAAAGTACTGCCGATCTTTAGAGAGTATATTACGGTTGATTAACTTTATGGACTGCATTGGTTAATGGACAATTTTGTTTCCAAATATTTTAAATCTCTGATTGCTGGCTTAGAAGCATGTGTTGAAACACAACTCACTTGTGTAGATTGTTTACTGGGTTTGTTTGTTTGCTTGTTAAAACTTTTGGCATAACTTTAGCTATTCAGTTTCATCAAGAGAAAAACAAGTACAGCAAAGCACAAACTTTCGACTTTTATTACTAAGTTTGCTTTTGAGGGAGAAGGGAAAGTTAGACCAGCCAACCACTAACAGTAAGCAACTGTTTGCTTTAAATTAACAAAGAAGAAATAACACGTAGAAGTGGAGATGGTGAACAAAATTATTGCTACAAGACAGAAAGTGTTGATAGTAGTACTCCCTAACAGCAGCAGGGCCTCACTGCATTTCTCTTGGCACTCCTCTCTTCTGGTAAGCACAGTGCCGAGCTGTACAGGGTTTGCACCCACACGTATAGCTTGCAATCACCTTGAGATGCCCTTCCCCAGGAAGCTGATACCAGTGCCATATCTTAAGCGATCTAGAGGTTGTGATAGCGGAAGGGTGAAAACAAGAAATGACTTGCACAGAATCGTGTGCATGACCAGCCGTCGGGAGAAGGGATTATGTTGGGAGTGGTGGTTTTTATGCTCGTGTAGCTGTGTAGGCTTTGAGAACTGCACTGAGAATTGCCCACCACCAAGGAGTGTCTGTGTCCAAAGACTTGACCACAAGCCCAGCCCAGCGACCGGGGCAGCTTCACAGAATTGTGATCGTGCACTGGCACTTACGAGTGCAGGGATTCAGTCAGAGCAGGAATCTCACACGCTCCCAGCCCGCTGGTGTTGTCTTCTCTGCTGTTCCAGAAAGCTGTCCAGCATCTTCACATCTCCTTTTTTCAGCATTCTTCCTTCACATCATTACAACATCATCTGTGATCTCTAGTTTTCTCCTCGGTGTGTATGCTCAGCATCCTGAGTGGGTTGACTGGCCTTTACATTTGCCAAATGATTATTTTTAATATTGGAAAAATTAATTTCCCCTATGCATAACTTATTTTTCTGTGACAAGAGTGGTGTCTGCATTTTTTTATCATTTTTAGCACATTTACGTTTTTCACTTATAGGTTAGCCAGAGGTTATAAGGGTAAAACCTGTGGCCAAATTCTGTAGTTGCGTGAGGGTGAACTCAAAATGAAGCCAAACCGATGGTTACGAGAGATAGAGCAAACGTTGATGAATCCTCAAAGTTTAGAGGAAATTATTTTTCTAAACTTTATACATTTAAAATACATGCCAGGAAGTATTGTGATTGATAGTTATTTGCATTTTATTGACATACTTGTTTCAAATGATGCTTGCAAGAACAATATCCAGCTCCAATGAGATATTGAAACCCAACAATTTTTTGTTTATGTGGCTGTTGCTTTATTCCTGTAGGCAAACGCCATTTAGATAATTGCTGCAGGCTGGTGGGTCCTGTACCATTAGATATCCCGCCCTCTTGACGGGATGCTAGAGGTGTTCTAGCCCGGCGGTTCCCAGCCTTATTGCTTTTCATAGCTACACAAACTCTCTACAAGCTGTTCTCCGAGATACTGCAGCTTAGTGCCCCCGCACCCAGTGAAAGAAATCTATCCTTCAGCATTCATAGAAGTGTATTGTTTAACAGGATTGCATTTAAATTTCTATAAAGGTTGTCAATCCAATGCTTATGACTCAGAATGGAAACTTACTCCCAGAGAGACTTTATTTAACCACTGTCTTCTAGATACAGAGAGTGAGCAGTACACCTTAAAGAGAGGTTATAAACTTTTTTTGTTTTAAACTAACCAGGAATCAGTTCTGGCTTCAGCAGTTTTATTACTTTTTATTAAAAGCAGTAGATATTGCCTATTATTAGAAAGTGCTAAATAGAATGAAAAAGCTTTTTGACAAGACCCATTAGACATTTTATCATGTATTTTCTATTCAGAGCAATTTTATGGCAGCAAATAGAATGAAAGCTTTTTGACAAGACCCATTAGACATTTTATCATGTATTTTCTATTCAGAGCAATTTTTTGGCTGCAGACTAAACAGAGACTTAAATTAGGATTTGATGAATTTGTTTAGAAGCCACTGTTCTCCAACAGACCCCAAATCATTTATTATTTTACACAACTTAAGACAGAAGGATTCTGAATTCCTTCCATAGCAGTGACTGGTTTTATTATTACTTTTTAGATGATAAGATACCTAAAAGACAAATATGAACAGAAAAAGTAAAGGGATTTTCTGAATTATTGAGTCCTGTCCTTCAGTGTTAAAAGCAACACTTTATAGAATCACTTTGACAAATGTCTTGAGCTCCAGCTAAAAAGCAGTTCAGCTTTTTGCCCCCACTTAATCCTGCTAGAGACATGTTACAGACGATCCTCACAATTAGGAATCTGTAAATTTCTGTCCAAATGTATCCATTATTAATTTCTAAACATTTTTCTTGAACCAATGTTGCCCTTTCCTTTAAAAAAAGGTATTTCTTCTCTGATGTGTTCCTCATAAAGTCCCTCGTCACCTGATAAACGAGATGCAGTCATTGTGGATTGTTTAGAAATTACATGTACGCACAAAAATTGTATCTATTCAACAGAAATTGTATCTACTCAATGATCAGGAAGTACACTATATTTAAACAGTTACATCTTTTCTCAGGTCTTCTGTCATTCTGTTTTGCTGTGATACCTCATCTCCTCTTCCTTATTCTCCCAGACATGCTCTCTTTCCTCTGAACCTGTTCCAATCTAAGCTCATCTTCTAGAAAACGGGCAGAGAAAATCATGCACATCATTATTTCTGATAAGGCGCATTAGGGCCTTGCACAACGGCACTAATACCTCCCTGGCTTCAGCGGGAGTCTCTCCCCCGAAGCCCCCGGGATTTGCATTCACCTTTCCAAGGCCACATTGCCAGGGCAGCTCCCAACCATTCTTGGGGCCTCCCCCCTTGGTCGTTCTCAACCGAGACACTTAAGCACAGCGCTTTTTACTACTGAATTTCATCTCATTCCTGTGACTCATCCCTAAAGCCACTGTGCTCCTTCTGTCTAATATTCTGATCCTCCTCATATTCAAAGACAATAACTAACAGATAAAGACAGCTCATATTGCAAAATTAAGCAGGCTGCAGGTTATGGATTGCACCATATTTGAAATAAACCACACATGATTATACAGACTTTGACAAACATTCTGTATATTCAAGAATATTAAAAATTGAGTGGGTTAGTATTTCGTCAAAAACATTTTTTCAGTGTAAATATGAATTGATTTTTGTCTTCTCTTTTGAAAGTTTAGAGTTCATGCATTTTTTCCAGTCCATCTGCTTTATACCATTCCTTAGGCAACCAGCTAGCACCGGATTACTTCAGTGTGAAGGAAGTCTCCATATGACACAGGCCTGTGTAATACTCTCTTTCAGCCTTGACCTTGCACACAGAGAAAGGAGAAGTATAGATACAGTGCAGCAGTTGAACACACCTAAATCTGCTTTGGAGATTGGAACTATGATTCAGTTACACTTGGTTAGAGATTCTGGGTTACAGAGCACCATAAAACTTATAAGACCACCCATATTCCCACAGGGTTACACTACGGTTATAACCGTAAGCAACCTCGAAAAGCAAGTGAATTTCTTTCTTACGGTAACATGTTGGCAATCTAGATGACATTCACAAGCAGGAGAACATACTAACTAAAGGCTGTCTCTTCTGCCACTAAGAACATTTCCCATGTTTTCTTGTTCTGAATTGATCACTGTAGCTAGTAGAAATCAAAACACCTATCCAAAATAATTGTCATAATGTATCATTATGGGAATAATCCTATCTTGCCTATATATACTGAAATATCACACCTCAGCCTACTGCAATGTGTAGGTAGTATTAAAATAGTATAAAAATCGTACTGAGCCTCATTCCATCTGATTTGAACAAATTACTTTCTACCACAGTTAAAAATGGCTTAGCTTTTAGGAAGTTCAGTGAAAAATTAACCCCCCCTTAAGCAAACACTCTGCAGGCTATGCTTACGGAAAATTAGTCTCACAGTAATCAGCTGTACATGCTGACAAACTTGTTCTTTTCTGGTTGCCTAGCTGTCTACCAACCTCCTCTGGCTCCCCACCATGACCTCTGTGAAAGAGCTGCTATGGCAGTAGCAATAAGGCTTTCTGCGAAAATACTTAACTGTACTGTAAGTTTCTAGCTTTCGAACAGCAACTCGTTGTACTGTAATTATTGTGGAAGTATTTTAAATGAAGACATTTGGTTTCATCTTTTAAATAGAAACGAGAAAATTCAAAGCCAAGAAACCTAACTGGACAAAGCAGGTCAGCATCGCATGTTATGCTGTTGCAGCAAACACTGCAAAACCAAGCCTAGAGTTCAAATAAAATCAGTTCTGGCCCCCTCAAAATTCAGAAAAATACCCTATCAGCTGAAAAATGATAGGTCTAAGGCCGATATAAAATTCAGAAATACCCTATCAGCTGAAAAATGATAGGTCTAAGGCCGATATATATATATATATATTTAACAAATGTGATGGTAGGCTTGAAGAACCATGGCATCTACAAAAAAAAAAAAGAGGTACACATCTTCCAAAATTTGTCACAAAGAAGTAGGGAAAGAAAATTGATTAAAGGAACTTAACTAAATTTCTCTATTTCAGGTTGTGGCACACAGAATCAATATTTACTCAAGGACGGTTAGTTTTAGGAGGCGGACTCCTGTGGATGTTCTCCAAGTTTAACGTCACCTCCCTCCGGATCAGCCGCTGGGTTCTCATACGTGTTTACAGGGCACCTGGGCACCAAATCCGTACGGGGCTTCAGGCACTACTGTGCTACACATACAGCAGTATTTTAGTCAGAAAAATGAAAACAGAAAAAAAAAATTAGTTCTCATAGGACAACTTCTTCTCCTTCAGGTTGAGTTGATGAGCAAGAGCAAAGTAGATATCCACATAAAGCATGGATATCATTTGTATGTGCCATCTTAACACACCACGGGAAGAGTCCTTAATTGAAAGTAATAAGGTAGCCAGGGAAGTGCCAATTAAAGTAACTTGTCTGTCTGTGCTAAATTCTAGGTAATCCTAAGGTCTTAAGGAAATTTGATTATCTTTACTTACTAGGATACAATCAGAAACAAAGGTTTACTTTTAGACTTACCTCTCAGGTGAAACAACTGGACAGACTGCAGATTTTCTTGTTGATGCATCATATGCATAAGCAACAGTCAATTGACTGCACATACAGTTTTGGAAAAAAATAAAATAGATGGTTTTCTTCTGTCTTCTCAAGCCAGTTTGCAGCACATTCATTTTCATTTTGTTTATATTTGTTAAAGCTCCTACAGCATATATTTGTTAAGCTTCTAGATTTGTTAAACATATTCTCTTTTTCCTATAAAAACAATGTAGTTCACTGCACCAGTGGCTCTAGCTGGCCTGGAGTGGGTATAAGTAAACTCCCTGAACACAAAAATCAGGCTGATCAAGATACGCATGTTCTCAGTCTTGCTTTATGAGGTGGGGCCATACACCTTCAAGAACACTGATGCATAAAGACTGCTTTTTCTTTTTTTTCCCTAAATATTTGCATCAACTAGCAAAACCACACAGAAGCAAGATGATTAAAGAAGTACTAACGCACCAGAGACTGTCTGATGCAACAGTGAAGCCCCAGGTCTGGACCCATCTGCCAGATGAAGGCTGACCTTTGATGGGACCTCACTTTGGCCTCCTGGAGGGCAGCAGCAGCAGCAGAACAGGACTGGCAGGACGCGGGCAGCCCTGACACACCACAGGGCTGCAGTAAGGATCTGGTAGTGTGAGCCCCAGCACAACCCCAGCAAGAACCAAGGTGCGGTTCATGCCTATTCCTGAGGGTTGTTATATGCCGGATACAGAATTAAAAGAAAACAAAAAAAAAAAAAAAAAAAAGAAAAACTACATGAAAGTTATTAAGTCATCTATCAGGATCCAAATTGCAATTGTTGCATTACATATTTGCCAGCTGTTCATTGACCTATTGGGAGTAAACTACTGATCTCAAGCCAGCTCTTAGAGGGAGAGTATGTACACCATACGTAGCGCTTACAGTAAAAAGGGTGGATTTTGAATGCGCTTGCCTGTGCCCCCCTCCACTCAGTAAGGACGAGGCTTCCTGGTCAGAATCACGTTGATCAGGGTGGGAGGTCAGTCACGCTGCAAACAAGAACTGACGTTTCCAAGCCAGAGCAAGATTTCTGTTGTTAAGGGACTGTGCTCTAACAACGGATTTGCAGATCGCAGTACGGAAAGAACATGTTTTTCTTTTTTTAACTGGTAAAGTTCTTGAGCTTTATGGTGGCTGATTAATGGCTGAAGGGAGATTTCATTACATTGAATTTAAAAACTGTCAGGAAACTTAGAAGAAGGAATAAACATTCCTTTTAATACTTGTGGATAAATCAAAATGAACTTATTTACTCCACTCATGGTTATTGCTGGGTGTAATACTCAGAAGTCACACCTCTGCTGAGGTATAAACCAAGCAAAGAGAATAAAAAAAAAAAAGGCAGAAAAAAAAATTGTTTCAACAAACCCTGCGGTGTACAATTTTGAAGACGAGCTTTGATGCAAGGCTAGATGCTAGCTGGGCTGGGGAAAGAAAAATGTTTTCCTCTAATTTGCAGAGCAGCTACAGAACTGTTCCACAGTTACTGCAGGCAACAATCAGTAAGTAAGTATTAAGAGGAGAGAGAGGATGCCTCAAATTCCAGTATCTTGTTTGGCCCATCTTCTCCACAGTCCTGAAAAGGAGAGTGCTACAGTCCGATGCTTCAGGCCACAAAGGAATTGTAGAGGAGCTCTTGAAAAGAGCTAGATCTCCCCATAACTGATTTCAAAGTTAAAACAGAATTGCTCATATCTTACCCCAGCATACTGAAAGTATGATTCTACATCCAAAGCAAAATTAATGTTATCTTTTGCTGAGCAAAATGGAAGGGCACAAATTACTTTCCTTCAAGTAAACAGTCTAAGGTCAAAAATGAGGGCTAGAAAAGATACGGCAAACAGAAAGACATGCGTTAACAGGCACTACAGGGAGAGACAAAGTTCTAGCTGGCACCCAAGACGGCATTCATGCAAGAAATGAAAGAACTTATTGTCCCACGGCATTGGTTCTCAGGCTCTAGCCTGCTCACTCTTGCGGCGAGGACACTCTGCTGCGTGGCCGGCCCACAAAAGGAGAGGATTCCTCCTACTGACACTACACTTCCACATCCATATGGAATTAGCAGAGGCTTTCCTGACTAATTAAAATAAAACTTGTCAACTTTGCAACTTCTGTGGCTACTTCATGTCCTTCTGTAACTGAAATCTACAGGATATAAATTCAATATAGAGAAAAAAACTACCATAGACTCCAGAACCTTCTTCCAGACTATTACCCACCTGAAACAGATAATATAAAATCTCTATGAGGAAGGAAATGCAGTGACTGAATCTGAAATGAGCCGTAACTTAATAGATGATTCGGTTACCTCCAGAGCGGGCTGGGATTCCTAAATGTTTAAAGGTTCAGCGCACAGAGAACAGAAGTGAATGAACCTCTTGTCATTAAAATAACTAATATGTTATTTGCCATCGATTCAGTAACGATGCAAACCCAGTCCTTTTCGATGAGGCCTCTGTTGAGAAAAACAACGTGGTTTACTTAAAAAAAAAGAGAACTGTTGTCTTCACAGCTCAAAACCCACTTCCAACCACAAAGACAGTTCCTTTTTTCAGTTACCACAAGCGGTTTTGCAGTAAGTGGACTGGTGTTTTCTACAGGCCCTACCAAAAAGGGTGTTGAGGGAAACAAGCCCTTCCTCCCTTTTGCTCATTCCTGGGCTGCCGTGTTGACATACCCCTCCGGTGCGGTGACGGTAATCACATGCTCTCACTCCCGATCTCCCCCAGCCATGCTTATGTGGTCGCTGCAGTAAGGTTTGCACTTGTCCCAGGCTGCTCCACTTGTCGCTGAGAATAACAAGAGATGGAAGAGAGACAGTAGGAAATTTTTGCCTATGGAGAGCCGCGTTCTCCTTTAAGCCTGCTTGCTCTTTGGTGTAATCACCGTCTCTTCATCTTATGGAAAATAAGAAAACCAAACTGTGTGACCTAAATTCAGCACTGGGACAAAAATCAAGATTTGGGAAATGCAGTGACACTACTAAAAAAAAATAGTAAATCCTTAGAGAACTAACTTCTTCGTGCATTTAGATAACTCAGACTTTGATAAAACCTTTAAAAAATATTATGATTTGTAGCGCTAGAAAAATGAACTTTAAGTAGGAACTTTTCCTCACCTTTTTACTCCATTTTCAATTGCAGAATGTTATTTCTGAAATTGTGTGAATATTTAAACTCTGAAACTCAAAGTATGAAAGTATGAAAAATTACTGTAGAGGTCCACATTTAAAGACAAAATTCAGAGATACATATTTTATGTCAAAGGTAAGTCTGACAAGGATAATAAAAACTGTTTATTAAGTAACTATTTATAATATAAATCTCTAAAATCATTATGCTTAGAATCATAGAATCACTGAGGTTGGAAAAGGACCTCTAAGATCATCGAGTCCAACCATCGACCCAACACCACCATGCCCGCTAAACCATGTCCCTAAGTGCCACATCTACACGTCTTTTAAATACTTCCAGGGATGGGGACTCCACCACTTCCCTGGGCAGCCTGTTCCAATGTTTCACCACTCTTTCAGGGAAGAAATTTTTCCTCACGTCCAATCTAAACCTCCCCTGGCACAACTTGAGGCCATTTCCTCTCGTCCTGTCGCTTGTTACTTGGGAGAAGAGACCGACACCCACCTCGCTACAACCTCCTGACAGGTAGTTGTAGAGAGCGATGAGGTCTCCCCTCAGCCTCCTTTTCTCCAGGCTAAACAACCCCAGTTCCCTCAGCCGCTCCTCATAAGACTTGTTCTCCAGACCCCTCACCAGCTTCGTTGCCCTTCTCTGGACACGCTCTAACACCTCAACGTCCTTCTTGTAGTGAGGGGCCCAAAACTGAACACAGGATTCGAGGTGCGGCCTCACCAGGGCCGAGTACAGGGGCACAATCACTTCCCACTTGCTTATATTGATACATGTTCTGTCACTTCCAATGTATTTCAGTACCTTGGTGCTACGAGTGGGTATCCTGAAATGGAAAAATACGGAAGAGCAGCTTCCCATAAAGCTTACAGACATCAGCAGTGGGTAACACAGCTTTAACCCTAAGGACTACAGTTAGAAATTCAGAGGAAAGCCTTGGATAAACAATGACAGCAATTTCCCTAAGAGAGGACAGAAAGAGCACTGCAATTTCTTCAAAATACAGACAGGTAATTCCAGTTGGTGGCTTTCCTTGAGAGAACTTTGCTTGAAATTGGATGTTTTATGCAGGAATAGCAGCTCTTTGCTGATATTACTGCAAACATAAATATCAAAGGCAAAAATCTGTTTTTCAGTGGGTCCCTTGGACTTACCACCAGATACTAATATTTCCATTTCCCTTCAAGACTTTGCCATGATACAAAAACAGAAACAGCTTTTGCATAATTAATGAAACATGGGGTCTGAAAATAGTCCTTTTTTCTTCCCTTTCCTGCCTACCCCTATTAAAAAAGCAAACAAAATCCTAACAATACAGCCCGAAGGTTAAAGGGCCCTTACGAATAGCTACCAGCCAGCTGGTCTGAGAACGGTATGAAGCAAAATGTATCACCCGTAACACCCAGAACTCTCTTTGAATGGCAAGATGTACACAATAAGGAACAAACAGTAAAAGTTAACAGAAATGAAAAAAAAAAATCAAGGAACGTAAGTGGTCAGAGAGGTGAGGACAGTCCCAGCAGGTACCCATCAAAGGTGTACTGTATTTTTAGCTATTTACACTGTGACCACCAACAGAGGTATGTTAATTTCCTTGAAACAGCTTTGGCTATAAAATAATTGATTGTTTTATGAAATAAAAAAAAAAAATTCAAGTGTCTTGTAAAGCGCTTCCATGTGTTTTATCTTTTTACGTACATTTTCAATGATCGAAATGCTGCCAATATTCTTTAGCTAAAGTATTTCCCCTTCCACTAAAACATGCACATACTTACACAAGAAAGGAATAAAGACTGAAGAACCTAGGATTGCTGAAAAGGACTTTGGAAGCATTGGTTCCTACTGTTTTTCCTTTACAGCAAGGGCCCAAGCCACTTCTGTGACATCTGCAGACTGAGGAGTCCTGTATAGGCATATATTTTAAATTCATTTCTATGCTGGAAGCTCAGGATTTTCCACCATATTCTCCCTTCCTTACACTTTTGGACACAGTTACAGGCTCTTAAGTACCGGGAAAAGGGCCTATAAGCAGAGCAGAAGGGGTTGCCATCTGTTCCCGCCTGATCTTTTGGAAGATACAAAGAGAAGTCAGTACAGCTTCATACAAAGACTTGTGTTCACAGGTTTTCCTCCTGTGCTTCTCTAGTTCCTTTCCTCCTGTGCTTCTTCAGTTCTTTCCTACAATACAAACAAAGTAAATCACCGTGGGGGAATTGCTTTAGCACCTTCCAGATGGACAATGAATTTATCAGAGGACGTGAAGCCAACACATTCTTCACCTAAAAACACTGAGAAAACTAGCAAGGTGCTCACTTTGACATCTGGTTTTCACCTTTGCACGCAAGAAGCATGAGCATTTCTTTCGTGCAGCTGAAAGCCAGGCTGGGCATCAGGCAGCTGTGCCCTGGATCTCCAGGCTTTGAAAGGTCTTCAACCTCCATCCCAGCTAGTTGCTGTCACATGGAGAGAAGCAGGGGGGAGAAATCTAGCTGACAAAGGCTGCTGAATGTATACATGATTTCTCCTCAGCAGCTGACCCCCGGAAAGCCTGAAGTACCTACCGCTATTTTTAGGTATTTCACCTCAAACTGTAGCAGCCTGCGTTAGGCAGTGTGATGGCTGACACCCCCCCTCCTGCCTCCCTGCACGACTGCACACCGCCAGGACTGCGTGAACTACCCGCCCCACGCAACGCGGCAGGGCAGAATACAACCGACTTGGTAATTTGCATGGCAAACCATGAGGAAACATTTTCCCTTCTGTCACAAAAGGTGGAAAGATTTTTGAGTTAAATTAAATCCGGTTTCACTAAAAATTTAAGGGCTTCCAAGGCACCCTCGCTCCCTCGTCCCCGAACCCCTGCGCGAGGC
>NW_008796110.1:3492468-3564722 GCF_000699145.1 Aptenodytes forsteri
TGCTTTTAGTGGATGTGTTACCAAGTGTATCAGTAAGTTCTTAATTTTCAGAATACCTTCTTGCATGTTAATACAAAACTGTATTAAAACTGTACTTATCTGTATTAAAGATACTTGAAGGCTTCAAAAGTTAACCACTTTCTTTAGAAAAGAAGCAGCTTTTAGAAAAACTGTTTTTGAAAAAAATGCTCCTTTTTTAAAAAAAAAAAATTACCATTTGGAATGTTAATACAAAACTGTATTAAAACTGTACTTATCTGTATTAAAGATACTTGAAGGCTTCAAAAGTTAACCACTTTCTTTAGAAAAGAAGCAGCTTTTAGAAAAACTGTTTTTGAAAAAAATGCTCCTTTTTTAAAAAAAAAAAATTACCATTTGGAAGCCGTTGAAAATTGTGTTACCTGATGCTTTGTATCCAGCGCCTAGCATACTAATGTTAGGCACTGTGCATCTTTGCTGTAATGCTATGAAGAGTATTTCATTACCTTAAAATTGTGATTTAAAGCAGGATATCCGTGCAGTCATAATGGTTCCACGTAACTCTTTGGACTTTGAAATGGTATTGTTGATCAAACTGACTGTTGCAAGGAAGGCATAAGATGTAGTAACTAAACAGGAAGTAGGCGATATTTGCATTGGGGTGGGTTAAAGAAGATGCCGTCACAGTAACTAAGTTAAATGGGTCAGAAGGTGTGAATGTAAAGCATGTTTTTTAAAAGTAATAGATTTTTAAAAAACACCTTCAATTAATTCAACTACTTTCAGGCACGCGTTCCATATGTTTAGCTCCTTTGCAAAAAAAATAAAACTTTTATCTAAATTTAAAAAATAGTGCATGAATTTGTGTAAGTTGACTTCCAGTTTGTTTTTCTACAAGTTCGATTTTCTTGTCAAGTGAACACACTTTTCGTTTTTGTTATGCTCAGCTGTAACACTCACCTACTCAAGTTCTCAACTTTTCTGCATAAATAATAGCATGTTGAAAGCAGACTTTGGAGGTAAATATCTTCACAGTATCTGGGTGTCATGCAATTTGTGGCAGGTTGATAGCTTCATAGACATGACTTGCTTTGTATTTTTCTTGAAACTACACATTCTTGTGGTTTATACTAGATCTTGGATGACTTTCCAGTTGAGGTTTTTCTAATTATGGCCCATTCTCTTCCCCTTTTCCCCCAGCCCTATATGTATGCTCTCTAGGTTAAGCATAGGCTCATCTTACTATAATTGAGGGTGTCTGCTCAATCTTGAGGACTTGAGTGTTGAAGCTCTAGAGATATTTAACCAGGCTTTTTTGACTTACTGTGGCATGAGCCAAAATTGGTAATAATTCAGAAACTAATTCATGAACAGATTGAATGTGTCTGTCCCTTGGAGGGCAACGTCTATCAGAGAAGTGGAATGGGCACCTGGAAATGGTAACAGCTTCGTCTGTCTAACTTGAATCCGCAATGTCTGTCTGTCAGAGCCCGATAGTACTTTTGATACTCTTGACCTTCTAGCCTGATTCAGTGTTGGCATGCTATGCTAACAAATGCCTTTTTGCTGTAATGTACGTGGTATTTGATCTCTTAATATCCATGTTTGAATTATTCATTAGTGAAGCTTCAGACTGTAAATGCTACTCTTTAAGAAAGGAAAATCTTGCAAGTTTCGTAGGATGCTACAAGCTTGCTTTCCCATCAGCTGAATTGTCTGTGCTACCTGGCTGCTGCAAGTGGCGTTTCTGTTCGTGTGGGGCATGGATATGCTACTGGATGTGATGTGCATCTGCCGTATCGCCATAATTTTAGGTTATGTTTGACTTGACCTTGTGTTTACATCACAAGTGAAATGAATGCCAGAGGAACAGTTGAGACACTAAACTATGATCCTAGATACTCTTTTTGTACTAACAGTTTATAGTGCTCTTATGGAGGGCATAGTGCTGCTATCAGTCCTGAGGGGCTTGGTTAAGAAAGCATGTGGCACTCCAGACTTGATTTCAACTATCTTTCCTTTGACTCTGTTTTTTGTCTGATAACAAGGCAGCTACTTTGAAATAACATTGAGGATTCAACTGCTTGATTTTTGTTCTATGGAAAAGCAAAGGAATTTATCAAGTAGCTTAATTTTGATTGAGTACTTGCAACCTATGAACTCTGATACTTAAGATGCCATTGAAATTATATCAGTAATGATGATTGGTAGACACAAAAATTACCTGAGAGTGGGGGAATGTGGTGAAGAGACATCTCTCTGTGTGTGTTGCTGAGGTTGATACCATTTTCTGGACTGCTACTGATACTTTGTGAATCTCATTGACTAGTAGGCAAATGTACATACAGAAGGTTACTGACTTTTTTTTTTAGTTCCTTTTTTTTCCCCCGCTTGCTGAGCTGTAAAATGCTTATCTGAATCTATAAGCAATTAAAACATCTTTGCCCATGACAGATCAGGTTTTCAAAACCAAGCCACTGGCTAATAGTCAAAGCTGCAGCTATAGTTAATTTGGTTGAAATACGAATCCAAATGTAGAACTACTTGCAGTAGGTATCCAGCGTAAGATAGCCTTTTAGGACTTCGATTGTTGCTTAGGCATATAACTAATTTTTATTCAGGTACCTGATGTTTGTTATCTGGGTCAGGTGTAAAATTTACTATCTGTAGAAATTTTTCAATAACTTTTTTATCATAATGTAGAAATAAAAGTCTATGTAAACTTATGCTAAGGTGAGCTATGAGATTACTTTTGTGCATATTAATGACATATTTTTGTGTTTATGCCAAACTTGGAAGTTTTTGCTTAAGTCAGCTTAGTTATAAATCAGTCACTTAAATTTTGTCCTGAGGAATAAGAATGAGTTTTGTAAGAAAAAGCAAATGCTAGGTGTTCCATTAATAATTTTTAATAAAGAGAAGGTTCTTTTATAATTGCATGATTAATATCAGTCAGTAATGTCACTGATGAAAAATTAGCTTATTCTGTAGAAATAATTTTATATGTGTGAGAGGCCTTAGGAAGGACAACGTGAGAAGTGTGTACTTGATAACATTAGAAGTAGGTAATGGAGTATGGATATTTTATACTGCTTAGAAGTGGGACTCAACACTTGGATAAGGTGTAATGAGTAAGGCTAGGAATAGGTTGTTATTTGTAAGATCTTGCCATGGTTCATATGGTAAACAGGAACTGCTAAAGAATGCAAAAAGAGAAGTGACATAGCACTAAACTAAGAAAACTGTTTTGGCTGCTTTTAAAGTGCATGTGACCAGAATAAGGTTGTATGTCAGAGCCAAAGGACAAATTACACTAACAGTTGAGATAAAACAAAATAAAAACCTGAATGGCATTTATAGCTCTTAACTGATAAGAATTAAAGGTTTTATCAAGACAGGACTTGTAAGATTACTTGTGCGTATGAGAACAGCATGAACTAAGACTTGAAGGTGGACTAAAGGTCTGAGTAATGGGCAACTTTATGTAGCTGAGAAATGTTGGAACTCTTCAGTTTGAGTTTATACTGTAAAGGCAGGCTGTACACCCACAAAAGGTTGAGATTGTAGTTTGAAAGGGAGTTATCTCTTGAACAGATAGGAAGAACTAAGTCATCAGTTCAGTGGTGGTTATCTCATCTTTGCGTGTGTTTTTAAATGAGATGGAGAGGGAGAACACAAAGTGTAAAGGATAGGATCTTGTGGAACAGAAGAATATTGAGAGTTATGCCTGGATTTCTTTTGAGATCTGTCCTGTTCTGTCAAAAGACATGTAACATCTTCAGATGCCTCACTAGTATCCACTGGAGTCACTTCCCTTAACAACTTGTCAGCAATAATCTTCCCTTCTAGAGGGAATTATGTTGGTTTTTGACAGTTCCTCTGAACCAAACCTGTGCCTACAAAACTGATTTCCACAGGAATGGGTGAGATCAGACTCTTCAGAGCAAGTGGCTTAGCCATCGTCCTCAAACTGCCTCCATGTATCTACAGTAGGGTTACTTATCATAAAGTGTTTCTCATGCTTGTTTTCCTCACAGCTTGCTATTAAGCTAAGGTAGTCAACTATGCTGTAAACAGATTATTTACCTATAGGTGAGAAATGTTTTGAGATCACATGTGAACGCTCTACAAGGCATTGCATCTTGCAGCTTTATTTGAGACAAAGCATCAATTCACAAAGTGTGGGGTTTGGTTCAGGAGTAGGAGACAGAAATTTAGGTGTTAAAATCCCATCATCAGTAGACATCACTGGCTGTTATCTAAATCTCCTATTCAATTTACCTTAAGATAGAAACTTAGAATTATCAGCTGAATTTCTGTCTTTGCTTCAATGACTGTAGTGGTTATATCTCTCCTGACCGTGCTTGTGGCTCGTGTGCTAGACACATAAATTTGTGTCTTGACATGCAAGGTGAGTCCTACTACAAATTTCAGTCACTGTCTATCGCTGTTATGAAGTGTTATGTGTTGTTAAACAGAAGATGGTCTAGTAGTATAGTCCTGGAACAAGTACCTCAATCTATTAAGGCTTCAGCACTCTTGCATTCTCTTCTGAGTTACTTTGTAGATCTTTTCTCTGTTTTGGAGGTAGTTGAGTGCCAAAAGTCTCTTAGCATCTCTGTGGTTAATCAGCTGGTCAAGTATACCACTCATGCTCCTGATAATGTGCTCTGGAATCCTACAGTGTACAGACGCAACAGGACGAAAACAATTTGTAGTCACAAGCTGTTGTGTTGTACCTTACCAGCTCTTCACAGCTAAGAATCAGGTGGAGGAATTTAGAAGAGCTCAAAATTTTAATGTAGGATTCAGATGAACAATCATGTTTTGACTACAAGATTTCCACCAAGATGTCCAGATACCACCTAAGGAAGAGGTAGTTTCTTGTTAGAAGGTAAAGATTGAGTTTACTATTTCATGCAAATATGTAAATGGAAAGACTCTACTTTGTTCTTCCTTTAATGGAGAATTGATGTGATTTCTCTGCATTGTCTGATCATAAATACCGATTTGAATCTGTTATCACTAGAATGTTTCCTCTCTTAATATTTCTTCTGGGGTTCTCAAGGATTTAGTGTAAGCCCAATTTATAGCAAGTAGAGTGTATAAGGTCCGTCTTATACCATGCAATTTCAGGGTAAAAAGGTGATAATGGAGAATGTTCTAACTTTAGATCTCGAATCTCTTCTTTCAGAGGAGTTCTGGTACTTCCGCCTGAAAGAACTTCCCTGTCTTTTCTGTAGAGCTTCTTATGACCCTTATTGCTCTACTGTTAGTGTCTCTAGTAGTGCCAGAATTAAGAACTTGTTTACTGCTATCATTGGTAAGTAGTGGCTGCAGGTGCCAGCAATGGCAGCAATTGCCACCGGCAGCTTCTAGGTCAGTGCTGAAATGGCTGAAGTGTTGAAGTGGTTTGTATATGATGAATGAGTATCATCTAGGAACTTTGCAGTAATTCATTAACCAGCATGACAAAAGGCTTGATTCTTTCAATGAGCTTTTATAGGCAGAGCTGTCTGCAGTGGGGATGAGGTTTTTGGTGAGCTTTTAAGTGCTCAGTTTGTCAGAGAAAGTTTGCTGTTCACTTAAAGCCATGTGGTAAGATTTATGGTGTCCTCTCTTCCAGTGAGCATGTTTCATAGGCTCGTCTCTTGAGGAATCTTTGTAGTACAGAAATACAACTTAGTAAAGTGCAGGAGACTTACGGTTTCATGACCTAATACCTAGATAATAAAATATAGGAAGTAACAAAATGTGTCATGGGCACTAGACAGAGTTGCTTATTGGTAGGTTAGGGTACAATTTCCTCAAGAAAGTTTGGCATTATGTGTTACTTGGGCACAGAGGTATTTTTTTTTTATTGGCCAGTTTGTTTTCCTTGTAACAGTAAATCATATAAAGTGCATTTAGTGGAACTAGAAGTGTATCTTCATGGGTGGTTTTAAACAGCCCACTCTACTGGGACATGACTCAGATGCTGTACAAGATAGTTTTGTTTCTCAAGGTATTTGCTTGAGTACACTGCCACACTAACTTCTGTGGCTTCCAGACATGTTGTTTATGGCTGGATAACCAATAAAATGGGCACAGTAGGTGTACAGTTACCTTCAGGGGCAGTTGCAGTTGAATTGGAAGATCCTGAAGTGTGCTGTGATCTTCACATGACAGGAGCAGTGTACTAGAAGGGCCAAATGGAAAAAGAAGAGATGTAATGCAAACAATCATAGGGGCACTTTCTTAGAAAGCTGCTCGCTTGCTTAATTATTCAAATTCAGTAGTGTATTTTCAGCTACCCATGAGTTAAAGGTAGACAATTTTCCTGACGCCTCTTTGTGTTTCTGCAGTGCATGACACTTAAGGCATCTCAAATTAGAATGCCTGTGTTAAGAATAAATGATTCTGGAAGAAGTTAATTAAATGAATTACTCAGTTCCTGTAGACTTAATGGTCTGTGGGGAAGATCATTGCTGGCAAGGAAACTGTTGCCGCAGAGCTCCACGACATACTGGCAGTTTTGCAGATAGCAGCTCACCTTAGGCACTTGCTTTCATACGTGCATCCCCACCTTGGTGAGACTGTTTTCCCTCTACTGTTTATTTGGCTATCCTTAAAATCCTCACTCTAAGGCAGCTTTTTTTCTTTTAAGTTTTCTGAGAAACAGTGTTAATGCATTTTCCAGTTCTGCAGTGTGTCTAGCTTAAAGATGAAAGATCACATTAAGCCTTGCTAATCAAGGTCATGTTTCCATTTCTGTAAGATGGTTTCACACACCGTTTTCCCCTTCAGAACTTTATGTGTAATTCCGAATTCCCCTGCATTCATCTCATTTCCCTTCAAAGTGAATGTGTTATTTTGCCTTTATCTCCCCTTGTTAATTAGCCATTATGCAGCATCAGAGTGGTATAGTTACATGGGAACATATCTGTGCTCACCAAGCATATTTTGTATGTGGGGGTACTGTGCCTGCAATTTGAGAAACACCAACCTAACAAAAGAAAATGTGGCTTTCTCCTCTTCAAAAAGCGAAGAAAACTGTATTTCATTATTTGAAGTCTTAATTGTGAAAAGATAACACTTGCCTCTAAGACTGCAAGCACTTTTAAAAAATGCATTTAATTAATTTGTTGTATTAATATCTTTCTATGTTAGGGATAAAGAAAAGTAAGAGATGTTTTACAACCTTCTCAGTACATTTTATAACAGAAGCAGTAATTTATTGACTTAAAAAGAATCTTAGTTTCTATGTAGAAAATAAAGCTTTAAGATTTTTATACAGCAGATTACTGTAAAGTTGGTAATGATATTTTAGGAATCAATTTAACCACTATTTCTTTTGTAAGCCCCATCCTGCTGATTTGCTTTAAAGTCCTGCACGGTGACCTCGGTCCTCCGAATCTTGTGTCTCAGCTTTCATCAGTGTCTCCTTGCATTCTCTTATCAAACGTGCTCTTTTTTTTTTCAACAAGTTTTCTCTCCTTCTGTCCCAGCAAAAGGGTTTCCTCCCCTTATTTTCTCTTTTCCCCTTGTACCTCAAGTGCTTCCAGGATCTTCCTTTCTCCCTTCAGCCCCTTGTCCTGGTTTCGGCAGGGATAGAGTTAATTTCCTTCCTAGTAGCTGGTACAATGCTGTGTTTTGGATTTAGGCTGAGAACAAAGTTGATAACGCACCAATGTTTTAGTCACTCCCCCCCACTGGGGGGAAGTGAGCGAGTGGCTGTGTGGTGCTCAGTTGCCGACTGAGGTTAAACCACGACACCCCTGCATCCATAATCTGCACAAAGATCTCCAGGTAGAAGTGTCTCTCCTCCTCACCATTCTTCCCTCCGCTCCCTTACCCCCTACTTTTCAGTTTCACAAGTGCTTTGTTCTTGCTGATGAACTTTGTGTCTCATCAGACATGTAGTCCTACCCATACCCAGTGCTGGGATAGACGTGGCTTGTATTCTTCTAACTCAACAGAGCATTACATGAGGAAAGAGATGAAGAGAGGAGACAGTCTCTCTGCCAGCCAGCTGCATACATAGAGTGCACTTCAGCCTCAGATATGGCCATTAGACATTTCTCTCCTATTTAATCTTCACTGGCCCAAAGTCATTGTTAATGTTGCTATAGTAAAGAGAACTTTTGGTGGATAAGAGGGGGGGGAAGCAAAAACCAGAGTATGATATTCCTCAGGCTTCTTGCACTGCTCCACCCTCCCCTGCTGCTTCTCCAGGGAGGACCAGACTCTCCAGTTCGTAAGCTGCTATATTAAGAAACTGTATACTGGAAGATACAGCTTCAGCAACTCTACAGGCTCGGATTTGAAACCACAGAATTGCTTCGTCCTGCTTTGAGTGAACTGTAAGTGATTTCCTGCTCCTCTAACCATGTGACAGCTCTCTCTGAACACAGCTAAGATGTGGTCATTCTTTGTAAGTAGACATTTTTTTCCTTTACTCCCCCTCAGTCAGCCAAAGCAAATAGAAACATCACTTGGCTTATGACACTAAATATACACAAAGGCATCCAAATAGGCTCCTCTCTGTAAAACTGTGCTTGATTTTTGTGGTTAACTGAAAAGAGGAAGAAAACTATGAACATCATGTAGTGGTATGTGTTCTGTGCAATACCACAGGCAAAAGCTTCCCCTTGCGTTTGCAAAGAAGGAAGCAGTAGTTTCTAATAAATAAAATGCAGGGCTGTTTTTTCTTTAGTCTGTAGTTGAGTATCTCAGATATGAAATGCATTTTATAACTGGGCACACAGAATTGTTAGTGTTTATATTTTTAGTAACCTGGCAATTAACAGTTTCAAAAAACCATAGGTTTGGGGCTTAATTTTGTGCAATTTTTTATCAACCAGTATTTTTTAGCCATACAATAGGTGCTGTCATTTTGACCTTTCTTAAACAGTGTTGGCCTCTAAATGTTATACTGCACTGTTAGCACTGTTCTCAGTTTGTGTAGCTGGAACTCTAAATTTAAAACTATACAAGGTTTTAAAGTGTCATTGCAACAGAAAATGCTGGTAGCACTTGATCTCTAGAACTCAGTAGTGATTCAACAAACCACTTATCTATCTAAAAAAAAATAACTTAGTTTTGTCTGAGAGATTTGTCCATATCATATTCAGGTGCCAATATTTATATACTTGAGAGTCTGTTACTACATACGTATCTCTGCACAGAGCATGCCCTTCTTTGCATCTTGTACACGCTTGAACTAAGGCAACACACCTAGTTGCATTACAGTTTTCTTTGACAGGATGAATGGAGATGGATTTGGTGCTAATTGTTTCTCTAGGAGATGTAGATCTTACTCCATGTCATGGTTTTCACTTCATCTTTTTATGTCATTTAGGAGGTCTCTCTTTCAGTGCTTCAGTTCTTCATTGAGACTTTCCTTAACAGCCTCTTTGAACATCTCTGGCCTTTGCTGCCTGTAAACAACAAAGCCTGTCTGTTGCTCTGCCCTCTGTTCATATTGCTTAGGTGAGGGTTGCTTATTGAACAAGTGTTCCTGTTGCTGCACCAAGCTTCACGCAGTGTAACCAAGGGGTCCATCCCTCACTGGCCGTACCTGTCTGGACCATACCTTTCTGTCCCCGATAACCAGAATTGGCAGGCTCAAATGTGAGATACCCAGGGTACACTGAAGCTTAGTAGCAGAAGGATGCATCTTGTCCTTTCTCTCACCTCTGGTCTGTCAGCCAGCTGTGCTAACATTGATGCTAACAAACTTAAGTTAGGGCAATAGCATGAACTAAGGTGTTGTTCTGTGGCTGTCCATGGTGTTCAATTTGTTGGCACACTTCCTGGCACAGGTTGGGTAATGTGAGCTAGTACTCACCCAAATTAATGAGCATGGTTTTGAGAACAGAGTGGTGCCTGGCACAGTGGGTAATGTGAGCTAGTACTCACCCAAATTAATGAGCATGGTTTTGAGAACAGAGTGGTGTAAACACAGTTCCTAATAGACGGGATGGGTAGGGCCATCCTTACCCAATTTGTGTTGTGTTGGGAGGAGAGGGTGAGTTCCTCTGTGCAGATGTGCATTCTGCTGTACCACTTGCCATTGGATCCAGAAAGTGCCCCTGGTCCTAGTTACTAATATTTGCACAACCAGTGAAAGCTACCAGGAGACAAAAGCAACGCTAGTGATGGGGATGGGGAGACGGAAGTGAGCTATCTGTTCCAGCGTTGTCAGTAGCGTGTACATTGGAGAATAAGGGTCAGCTCTGCTGCGGTTCTCATAACTGTCCTCTTTGACATCAAGCCAGAGTCAAACCTGGTTTTCGTGCCAGCAGCAAAATTCAATCTTGTATCTCTGCTCCTAGAAACTGCTTTTGGAAACCTGAGAAAATGCAGGTGACTAGAAGTTCCAGCAGATGAAAGCGTGTCTGTGCGTGTAACAACCTACTGCAATGGTCAAATTATCAAGTGCATCTGACATATTGTGAACACAAGCTCATAAGGTTCCTGATCCTCTTCTCCAATTTCAGGAGGGAAAAAAAAAATATTTTGCCTTCTGGTAAGGAGATCTGGCTAACTTGTAGCCATGCTTCTACAGACTGCATTAGGTACAGCAGGGGTGACCTTTAGGGCTGCTGCATTTCACTTGCTGTACTTGATTACAGAGCACTGGCCTACCAAGAAAATGAATTCCTGTCTAGAGCTTTCTTTTCTGATGGGTAGTTTGTAAGTAATTTAAGAAAAGTTCTGTGTGTCTTCAGAGACTCCAGGGATGTGCTGAGGTCTCTTGGAATCTTCCCCGCAGCTGCATTTTGGAGCGTTTTAACAGTTTTCTGTCAGTTCAGATGCAACAATTTCTTTCCCACTTGAGCTCCAGAGACAGTTCTAGGGCATGAAGTAGCGTTACTAATGATAGTTTAATCATCACATACCCTGTTCTGGTGTCACCTTAATCATTGGTTCTGTCTGGGATGTAAAGTTGCGAGCTCAGGAACCTTTTCAGTTCTGTCTTCTATATCCACTAGATCTGTTAGATAGTGTTTAGATGCCTCAGTTCTGTAGACACTTACTTGAAGTTTATATTTTATCTTATTTTTTCTTCCCCTCTAGTGTTCTGTGATGATCTCTTCCCCCTCAAGCCACATTTTTTTCCAATGTCTACTTTTATAAGTCAGCACTGGCAGGAACTGGACCTCTGGTCATGCTTGGTGCTGTACAAGCAGTTCTCCCACAGCAGGTGGTCTTTGCTTCAGAGCAGAAGGGAGATAACAATCCATCATGGATTTAGAAGCTGAGTGTTTTCAGTCTTAATTTCAGGATGGTGACTTGCATGTCAATTCTGGCTGCGATAATTGCTCTAGCAATGAAGTGATGCAGTACCAGTATCCGTATCACTGGAAATAACTTATTCTCTGAGGCAGACAATATCACTATGATGCAAGTCTGAATTAGCAAAGGGCATGACGTAGTTGGCTTATTCCAAATAAACAAACCAGCCATAAATAAGGATGTCTGCCATGCATCATCAAGGCTGGTTTTTCACTTCAGATGCTTTGGGCACTTCATTGAAGTGCAGCATGGTGCCCTGGTTTGTCAGACTAACTTGGTCCTGAAGTGAGTTGACTGACATGTCACTTCTTTTGACTCTGGGATTCTTCAGAGGACTGTAGTGTTTGTTGCAGAACTGAAGCTTTTACATGGGGATTGGCAGATTTAGAGATCTTAGTTCCACATCAGCTAATCTAAAACTCTCACGTTCTGTATCATATTGCACGTCACATAGTGGATGGCAGAGGCCACCTTCTGAAGGATGCACTTTTGAATAACAAATGTTCTACAGGACGCTTCCATCGGTGAAGTTGGCTAGCTTTTCAATTTATTCTGTAAATCTGCTTCATCTTCTGTAAATAGTCCATGTGCCCAGGAGTGGATTCTGGACTACCAAGAAATCAAGACACCCCTCCCCCCCCAGGCTTGCTCAAGGTCTACCTGTGTTACTGGCACACTCCCATCACCATCTTCGTGTAGGAAGATCGCCAGTGTTTGTACCACAGTGTTGAAGTTTCTGGCAAACAATTTAATTCCTAGATCTTTTGAGGACCCAGTTATACAGACTGTAATCTGATGTTCATAAAATTTACCATGTTGAACCTCTAGCAACCTATTAATGCATTGCTATTATGTAGGTCCCACTCCTGTGATTATTTCTTCCAGGAGACTGGAAGAGGTACCCTATTTCTATACTTACATAAAGTCTTTTGAGTAGGGTGTCATTTTTCTTGAACTCTGTCTTAATCAGGTAATCAGCTTGTTTTCTCTAAACTGTATACTCCTGGGACTGATACTATCTTTCATATACTCAACATCAAGAGTTTTCTGTTTCTATGCTAACGGATTGAGGCTGTTCAGGTGCTCAGAGCAATTGGTGTCGTTAGTTGATCACAAAGGAAGGGAATATCTATACAAAAACTGGAAACCCAGTGTCTGCTTTTACAAGGGGTACCTTCTTTCAGTCATTGGGGTTTAAGTTGCATCAGTGCCCTTATGGAGGAATATCTCATTTCCAAAGGTGTTACACATCTGAAAAAAATTAATCAGCATGTCATTAATAACCTTTTTTTTCCTGTTTAATGGTTACAACCAGTATTAATGAATATTCTTAGTGTGGTGTAACAGTATACCTGCTGCCTTTATACTGTCATAAAAGCACCGTAACTTATCATTGCATAAGTGGAGGTCTTCAGAAAAGTTACAACACTTGACCTGACAGTAAGGCTGTTGCCAGTTCTCCCAAGCAGCAAGAACCAGTGACATTGAGCATGTTAGCCTCTCTGTCAGCTCCAGAGGCTTGCAGAAAAGTAGTTCAGAAACTGAAGCGTGTAATGCTTCAAATCTGATGCTTGATTAGGGTAGTGATACTGGCTGATTGGACTGCCAGTGCAATACAGATTGATTGTTTTCAATATTTCATTTTCACTGGGATCAAAAGCAAAGCTATCTTAAGATCTTTTTCATTAAAGTTATTTTTTTGGCTCAACTTGCTGTATTTCATTTCTTCAGACAATACTCACCAAAAAGAGTAAAGGTCAGTTTCAGACGTAATGTTTCTTCTAAATGTTCTTTGAAACAAAAATTTTCTGTCCTAAGAGTTTTTAAAATATCTTAAACTACGGTGTTCATGTCAAAATTACATTGCTGTGACTTTGTGGATTCTAAACTCTTGTATTGATCTAATAAATATTGATTTTCTTTCTAGCACAAGATCTAGTGCTACTTCAGTACTGTTGTAAGTAGAGTGAAATAATTTTTATATTATCTGTGCATTCAGGCTGGTACATACTTTTAACTTTTCATGTAGCATATTTGTTATTGCTGCTGAACAATGTTCACAAGTTATGAACAGGAACACAGCAGTACTGGAGAGCTAATTATCTTCTTTTTTTTTGTGGGGATGCTTTTGTTCTGACCCATCCAAACATATGAATATTTAAGAATAAAAGATTGAGAACAATATCACTACCTCTGTTCCTCAATTCTGCCTATGGTTGCTCGTTAGAACTGCTATGTGAAGTTGTACTACCAGCTCTGTACTGAAGGAAGAAAATAAGTATTGTGCAATTTAAACTGGAAACTGGTGACTGGACATGGACACCAAAGTGTTGAGTGCAGCGGAAAAATACATCCTGCTGCCCTCTTTCTACAACGTTTTTGTTGTATAAATAAATGCTTTAACTGTAAATGAGTAGATTCTTTACAGTTTTTGCTGTTCTGGTTGTGCCCAGCAGAGCAGGCAACCTCATGATAAGTAACATTCTGGCACCATAGGGAGTTACAGAGGAAGAATTTTGGCTTCAGGGAATGAGCTTTCCCATTCAGCAGTCCTCTGTGCATTTATTTTTGGGTAGTGGGTAGTCAGTTCAGAAAGGAAATTGTCAACTCCATTGTTAATATCCGAGTTTCAAAATTGTTCTTCACCTGAACTTTGATTTGAAATCCTAGCTTGGCAGAGGTCGGTTCTATCAATTTCTTTTTTCTCCTTGAAAATTGAGTATTGCAAACTCAGCAATTCCTTTCCCTAAGGTTTTTTATTCCATCAATAAACTACACTCAAATATTACCTTTGTACTATTCATTTAGATAATCCAAGGGGAGAGTGTAACAGAAACACAAATTGTACAGGGGAGCTTTTCTTGCGTAGTAGAAATTGAGGGTTTGTAATACCTGGCCTCAGAATTTAAACACAAATCTTGAGCTGCAGAGCCCATGCTACAGGATATCGCTGAGGGCAAGCTCTTAATGCAGTTTCTAAGAGGCATAAGTAGTAATGCCAAAAGCTGAACTAAACTCTCTCTAGCATTTTTTATGTAGCTTTAATCCTTCGTAAAAAACCTAGATGTATGGGCTGATGATTGCCCCTATTGAAGGGCTGTGTGGGAACTAGGATAGAGTGCCTAGTTTTCAAAACTACTTTTGTCAGGTGATTATCTAGTTCCTCTGGTATTGCCAACATCAGACTTATTTTTTTTCTTTGGTGCATGGTCTCATGATTTTCTCAATCCTTATGTACTAAGACTTCAGGGGGTTTTGTTGCTCAGGTGTCAGGGTTATCATGGAAGAGACCACTGAGAAATGCCAGGTAGGTGGGAAATTATTTTTGTTTCATAAAAATAATTTTCCTTTTGCCATTAAGTTTTGAGTCATATGCCTTGTGCTCTCTATACTTGCATCTTAAGAATCAAGTGTTAAATATACTGTGTAAAAAGTAAGTGTGGTGATGACTCACAAAAGCATTAGTAGGTTTGTTACAAAGAATTTACAGCTGTGGTTTGTCTAAAATGGAAATAGGTGACTTACCTTAAGCCTGAGATTTGCATAGAATTGGCCACATAAGACCACCATTATTTGACAATGCTTCCAAACTACTAAAGTTTGTGTACACACGGGTGAATTTAAGTGGCTTTTAGCCTCCACAGTGCATTGGTAAATGTAGTGCTTTGGACCTACAAAGAAGGAGCCCATACAGGCAGTGACAATTGTAACTGTTAGCTGTAATAAATGTCACTCTACTCAAGGGGCTTCCCTCATGGTAAAAGAATATCTCCATTTCCTTATCTAAAACAGTCAACAGTGACCAGGCTAATGGGTATTAATTAATGTTCGTGCACTGGGGAGAAAACTAACACTAGTGATGTGGAAATTAAGCTGTCCTAACCTTTGCTATTAGCAGAGAAGATAATGTAGACACCCCACAACCACCACCCCCCATCCCCAAGTAATGCATTTCTGTCTGTGGCAGGGGAACCTTTTTTTTTTTTTTTCATCAGTAGTTCTCACGGCACTTTACAGAGGTAGAGGTCCATGTCTCCATATTACAGATGAGTACACTGAGGCACAGGGGAGAAATAAACGCAAACATCATGCAACAGGCTGCTGCCAGAACGAAATGAAAAGTAGCAGTCTCCCAAACATTCAGCTGATGCTTTCACTATTAGGTATGTCTTCTACTCCGGAAGAGCTTTTAGCGTTGTATCTCTGGAATGAGCTTTGAATATGGCCAGGGAATCACATACCTACTACAACTTCATGCTATTTTTTCCCATAGTGTATCTACTTTTTAAGACTTATAACTGCGAATAACTTTATTCATAGCAGACTCAGTCGTTGGTATTAAAAAAAAAAATCTTATGTGCAATTATGAGTTTCCTTATATCTGACTTGAATTATCATAACTGTTCTGTTCAAACATGAACTGCTGAAGGAGGAATTAAAACATGTTGAGTTGTGGCACAGTGGAAGTGTGAGGGGGGTTGCATCTCTAAGTACCTTTATGTAAGTGGATTGAGTCTGCTTTACGGGACAGGACACAAGTTGTATACACGAATGCAAGACCAGTTGCTAGCTATTATTCAAAGAGGTTTTGCTTTTAATAGCCTTTTCTCAAATTTGTTAATATTTTGAAGGGGGTTCTTTGTTTTATGTTGGCATGAAGTTAATGTTTTCTTATAAAAGAGTTTTTTCTTTTAAAACAATTAAAGCTGTTTTATTTCAGTGTTCTCTAAGTATCTGAAGTCAAAATTCCTTATTATTTTCTGTCCTCAGGTGTAAAGATCATAAGAAAAGGTCACCTAAACCTCACCTCTGCAAAGCAAATACTCATTTTTTATTTTTTTTAAATCTGGACCTGGGAGTACCAGTAGATACTGAATGGCATTTTCAAGGGCTCATTAATGAATGAGCTGGGATAATTCAGGAATTTGTGAGGCTTATGCTTCACATCCTTTATTTAATCAATTTAACTGTTGTTCTGAAGTTTTTTACTTGTGAACGTGATGATACATGTACCATTAAGTGGGTCTGTAAAGAACTACAGTGGGTCTAATTCTTTAAAACAAACAGGCAAACAACAAAACCCCAAAACAAACCTGTTAAGGTTTTTATGGGTGATAAGGGTCTGAATTCTAATACATTTTCTCACAGCACTCTCATATGTTCAAAGTGGGTGTGAGGATCTGCTTATAAGAACCTGCATTAAATATGGAATTAGTATGTAGCATCTGGGAAAACATTATTGCGTAGAAAATTGAATGGTTGGTGAAGGCTGAAGAAAGAGGGCCTTAGTGCTTGAAGGCAATGGGTTGCTGGTAGAAGAGAAGAGAATGTTGAGTCAAAGAAGCTGGTTTCCCCTATAGCTGAATAGGCAGTGGAACAGGACAAAACAGATTCGAGCTCCAATTTTATCCCATGGGTTGCACGAAACTCATGATTCTTGCCTTGAATCTATCTGTATGGCTTGAAACACCAATCTGCAATTTCTGTGTGTGACCATGAAACATAGTTTTGAGAACCGGTTAACCTACATATCTGTACAGTGCTCTATTTGTGTAAGGATCATTCTAGTCTTGGGAGTCTTGGTGAATTTAAAATGGCTCAAAATCACAAGGTAGACCTTAACATTTCATCTAAAAATTCCCTGAGCTTTGAAAAGGAACAGTGTTATATGCCTTGATTCTGAGTGTCTTGGGAGGCCGGGGGTGGGAGTGGAGCTGCAAGACAAAATGTCTTTCTTCTGTAGTGAGAATTTCTGCTCCATGGCAGTAGGACAGTGACAAATTTGTGGACAGCCTGTGCGCAGTACACTTCCTGTTGTTCTGAAAGTAACTAAATGTACAACTTTAACAACAGAACACAAATAACTGCATTTTGTCATGTGTCTGCTGCTTTCTGGCCAGCCAAGATTTCAGCAGTGTTAAGCAGTGAGATGCAGCTGAGTAAGCCACTAATGATGCTGTGCAGGTAAACAGGAAGTGACAGTGTTCAGCAACAAAAACCCCAGGTTGTGTATGTCATCTGGTAAATGATCTGCTAAGCTGAGATAGCTTGGAATATTATAATCTGGAGGGTGCTTGTGGTTATGGTTATGTCATATCTCTGGAAGGCTGAAGTCTTGCGTGTGTTGTCTGAACTGAGGTTGTAGGATTTAAAAATATCTTTATTCTGTGTCTGATAAAAGCATGTCTCTTTCAATTAATCATGTGCTTTTTGATTTGGTTTTATATGCTATGCTGTTTACCCACATCTTAATTGTTGGTCTTCTGTGATCCACAGTTGAGCAACAAGTGTTTGAAAAGCAGTTGGCCAGCTCTAGCTGAACTGGGGGGTTCTGGGAGGTACTGGAAATGTAAATGAACTTGTATCTGAAGGCACTCAGAAAAATGAGCTGTCTGTAACTGGCTGACCGAGGATTAGGAGTGAAGGATCGCTTTGCTAGACAACTGCAGACTTAAGTCTGGACAAGGACTTTTATAGTTTAGATTTGTTAAACAGCAGTCCCTTGTCTCACCCCTTTTTTGTTGTAACGTCACTTAGTGATCATTGGTACCTTCTCCACATCAGTAAAAGATCTTTAGTGAGGATATTGCAGCTGACTTGTGTGCTGATCAGAACAAGGCAGGGAATCTGTTCTTCTGTTTTGTTTTGGTTTTTAAATTGGTTTTGGTCTCTTGATCCCTTAAATGTTTTGGGCTATGTGTTGTGTGGAACTGTCTTTTAACTTAGATTAAGATCCTCATGTTTCATAAATGATAGGAAATACCTGAAGTGGCTTTTTGCTGTTTCAGAAAAGCTTCTTCTCTTCCTCTCTTCCTCTTTTCCTTCTCCCTTCAAATAAGAAAAAGGCAGCATCTCTTATGCAGTGGCTTTATTTTTAACATAGCCTAACTTTGTGTATAGGTGGAAAAAAAAATTAATTTCTTAGCATCTATGCATAGTGCATTTTTAAATCAGTGGGCAATCATGGGAAATTAAAAAATGAAAAGCAAGCTTTAAGCTTAAAATTGAACACTGTTGGTGATTGTAGCAAATAATTTCACAAGCAGTAGAACTGGTGAGGCCTCAGTGTCTTCAGTTGAGTAATTTTTCAACTTGCACCAAATAAAGCTTTTCTCATGTGATTGGGCATTTAGAAAAGGCTCTCTTATGTCAGTTCTGTCAAATAATGTGAAATCTTGCTTTAGTTTTCCTGTCTGTGGAGCAATCGGTCTGTCTTCTGAAAATAATGTCCTGTAAATGGCATTAAAATTAGAAGATTTTTTCCAGCTGCTTAACTTGTTGAAATCTGCCAGCAAACTTCTGAAGTTCTGTATTTCTTCTTTCTATGGGAAACTAGTTTGAAATCCTGTCTGTAGCATCTGAAGATAACTTTTTTGCAATACACAATTGTCTTTAAATATAAGATTATTAGTAATTTGTTAAATATATCTTTAACAGCTATAATAGCTTTAAAAATTGAAGTAATCACAGTTTACCCAAATTGCAAATAAAGAAGTATCCAGATCCCCAGTGGACAAACACTGTCACATGTCAGACTCATTTGTGAAGATTCTGGAGGCAACCTGGTGCAAAGGCATAAATTATAAGCCAGTCTGAGAGTTGCGAAATCTAACTTACTAAAATCGGTAATTTCATAGTCAAAATATTGGGGAGTCCTTGAAAAGTATTTTTATCCACAGAAAAGTGTGTGTGTACTATCAAGACAGTATCATCACGCACTTTTTTTTGTACAAGATACAGTAACCATAAATAGCCTGATCCACTGTTCTTAAGGGGGAAAAGGCTAAAAAGACAGTCGCATGCATCTATTGTACTTACTCTTCTGTCGTGTGGGGCCATAATCCTTGTGGTCCTTCAGATGAAGGCGTCAGCAGGAAGCAAGAGTAGTCTGCCTTCAGTGTCATTAGTCTTTTCTCTTCCCTTGTGCTGTTTCTTCCTATCTCTATCCCTTCCTGTCTAAAACTGCAAAAGTAGGTAATTACAAGTTGACACCTGTGAATACTTATTGAGACCTTTAAAATTTGGTGAAAGTGTTGATTTGTGTTTGTATTTCTTGCTGTTATGCCTGAATTGCACCTAAACCATCGTACTAGACACCCATGCTTTAGAGGGTTGGATTATCTACTATCCAGGGCTAACAAATATTGTAGGATTCTGAACCTAATTAAACTCAAGTTTTCTAAGTTTCTGTGAAAGTGCTAGGAAATATTTTTGTCTACTCTAGCAAATGCCTCTGCTACTTACGTAGAAATTGTTAGGGAAGCATACTTGCATGTTGTTTATGTGGCCTAATTAGTTCGGGTTCATCTGAATTGTGGCAGGCTTATTCAGTTCATTTAAAAGCACCGTTGGAGGAGATTGCAGTGCGTGCCTTCTGTGGGATTGCGTGGTGATGAGAACATTCACCCTGGAAGTGGGTTATCAGCCCTTCCTAGCAGGAAGGGAACACGCTGTTCCCATGTGGCAGGAGACATCCTCGATGCCAAGAAATAGCTACATTTGCTCTTGAAACGGGACCATTGTGCAGGAGGGAAATGAAACTGCCAGAAAGAGTGAGCAGAGCTTGGTTGTGTAGGCCACCAAAGGCCTTCCCTTGAGAAGGGGAGGAGCTTCCAGCGCCTGGTCCCTGCAGCAGGTTTTGTTTATGTTTCTGTATTAAGAGTGATGAGATAAAATGCATAGCTGTGTCAAACACTGCAGAAATGTTTTTGGAAGCTCCATATATTTATGACACTGAAGATAAGGTAATTGGAGAACAACAGGAAGGTATTACCACTGTCTAACTCCAACTGTGTTTGCTTTGAATAACATGAATTTATTAAGGTATCGACATTTAAATGTGCAATTGCTTAAACATAAGCTTTTTTGAGATAAACTAAGATTTCAAGCAGTATTTCTGCTTGATTGGTCAGTGCTACATTTTGGGGTTTTTTTCTGCAGAATATTTTTAATCTAGAGAAAGAAATGTCAACCACTGAGTTCTAATTGCCTAATTTTCTGTGGATTAGTCTCGATTTCTTATAGAGTTAGCTACCCTTGCATTCTCACTTCTGCTTCTTGTCTCTCATTCATGAGTCTTAATGAGTTTCCGTATCTTCTTCCATGACTCAGATAATGCTAGGCTATTAGAGATTGCCTTGGTACTGAAGCTTCCTGTCCTTGTTGTGGTCAAGATTAGAGTTACACCTCACTAAGCGTTTTCCACAGTGAAGTGGTACTTGATGTCAGCATGTCTCTGTTCCTGAACCCTGCTGTCTGAGGAACACTATTACTTACCACTGTTTTAATGTCAATGAATAGCAACAGCCCTTTGCTCTTGAACAGTCACCCTAGAAGCAAACTGTGGGCTATCTTCCTGGTCTTGTATCAAAGAAGAAATGAGTGACCCAGGAGCACCCAGCATCACCTGATCAGGCTTCAGCATGTTGGCTTAGCCATAATAAGGATTTCCGCCATAGTAGGTCTTAAAAAATGCCTGCCACAGGTACCTTCTCACCAGCTGTAGTATTGATCAGGACAACTTTTCCAGATACCTACTTTAAGGAAAAGATAATGGAAATATTTATTTCTATTCTTACAGGGTTTGGATTGCACAAAACTATTCACCATAGCTTTTTTTCACAGAAAACTTAAAGTAGCTAATTGTGTTCACTGTGACTTTCAAGCCGAAAGTCTTCAGACTGACTTCGTGAAGAAGCTACAGGCATTATATCAGCATGGTTTTTTTTCAAGAGGTTACTCTGCTTGGAAACATCTGCTACTACTAGTATTCTTACATTACAGGGCAAGGTCTTTTTTTCCCCCAGTTTTATTTGTAAGATACTTCCAGGGGCTGGAAAGGATAACTAAGAAAAGCAAGCCTGTCATGTGTGATTAAATTATGTACGTATGCCGGGTTCTGCACTTTATTGGAAAAAACGTGACTCCTAAAATTGGAAAAAGATTGAAAATCACTGCTAGTGTGTCTTCAATAGTACTGTCAACATGTAACACATAACAATACTGAACCATTAGAAGAATACATTAAACTTAGTTGCATTTTTACAAGCACTAAAATGGGAGTGATTAAGCACTGGAACAGGTTCATCAGAGGTGATTTGCAGCCTTTAAACTTGACTGGACAGGACCTTGACCAACTTGAACTCTAGGCTTTTAATCACCCTTGCTGTGAGCAGGAGGTTGGACTGGAAGACTTAAAGAGGTCACATCCAACCGAAGCCATTTTATGAGTCTTTGATCTTTGCACCACAAGCAGTTGTCAGCTGTACGTGAACACTACAAAAACCATCCTGATGGGTCTTGAAATGCTTTCTGTTCTGGTGTATACTGAGGTGGCTGAACACCCTCTTACAGCCTTAATCTTGCTGCTGCTCTTTGTTGTGACTTTTGGCCCACTATGTTTTAATGTCTGTAGTTTCCTGTAATTTCTTAGCTTTTCACAATCCATGTCAGCCATAAGCAATCTAGTGTGATGGCTCTTTCTCATAATGAGATGTGCCACTGTCTGTGTTGGCTTGCTTTACTCTTTTTGAGAAACACTGAGTTACAGCAAGTGATTAACAGGCTACTCCAGCAAATGTTCACACCAGAAGCTGATCAAAGTACACAGCTATCTGCTGCCCAGTTGGAAACTATCAGTGGCTGCTGTGATCACATTCTACAAATGTGCGATGAGTAGTTGTGGCTACCTTTTGCAGGCAGAAGGTGTTTTCATGAGCCTTTTGTTGATACCACACATCCTGCAGTATGTGTCTCCAAGGATGAGACCAGCTCTGCCAGTGAGGCAGCCAGCGTACAGCTGACAACACCAGACTTACTGCTTCATAGCTCATGAGGTTGAGGGGTGTGACAAGTCCCTGGAATCAATGGCATGTCCTCCACCTGGAGGTTGACTGTGGAAAAAATAAAGGGAACCAAGGGGGCTTGATTCTCATCTCCATGGCCCATCAGTTTTTGGTGGGCTACCTTATTTCTTTCCCTTATGCACCTTTTCCAAATATATAGATATATAAAAAGGACAAGGTCCTCACCAAAACTGTTAAGCAAAGCAGTAGTGCCAGCTTCAAAATCCTCCTCTTGAAAATACAGTAATAACGTCAGGTATTAAGTAACAAATCAACTTACTACATCTCAGTAAAAATGCACTAATTATGTTGAGTATTTAATGGCAGTCCTGTTCTCTTCTGTCTGTAAAATTGGTGGTGTGACCTCCTGTGAAGAAATATTTACATACAGTTTTAAAGAAACCATACTTTTAAATGCAACATTCTCTTCAAGAATGCTGTGAGAAACCGAGCTGGGTATATTAATTGGCTTCAAAATAGACAAAGTGAATGCTCATTCAGAAAATGCAATAGAATACTCAGATTATAGTATTTGCATAAATGTTCTCAGATGCTGCAATTCTGCAATTAAAGTTGAATTTTTTTTTTAATTTAATTTATGTGGCTAGGATTCATTATGAATAGCAGTAGATGAAGTTTGTGGTTCATATATTTTTTTCAAGTTTTAAATTTTGCTGATAAGTTTGTAAGTTTCCAAAGGCTGCGGATGATTAAATATTTTTGCCACCTGTCTTCCAGAAGCTGAATAACATAAAGCACGGCACCACTGCTCTGCATGATGAAAATGAACAGTAGCTAAAGTAAAAGGAGTTGGATTTTATTGTCCTTCTCCCCACAAAAATACACCTTGTATTTTTTCCTGTATTGTCCTTTTAATAAAAAAATGATAGTGGTGTAACAGTGGAATTTGTAATTATACATTCTAACATGTGAAAGCCTCATTGCAGTCTGTCAAACACTAGGAATTCGCACAATGCTAATGAATAAGTTAAAATATAATTGAACTCTAAGGCCTCAAAACAACACCTACTTCAGATTCAGTGAAATTTTTCTCTAACTTGTAAATTAAGCTCTACTTATAGGGTATCCAAGTGTACATTAAATCTATTATGATTATGCAGAATGAGGACACACTCTTTTTGTGTAATATTCTTCTGTCTACTTGTGGGGTAGGTGCTGGTTCAAGGTTTTATATGCAATCATCATCGAGTTACGACAGCTGCTGGTTTACCCAGATAATCCAGTTGGTGCTTTTGCTGCTAGGTATGCTAGGAAGCAACGCATAGGGAGCCCTTTCTTGACACAGATCACTGCCTTCTGTGCCTTGAATTTAAGTTGCGTAATTTCTGCCAAGACCACCCATTTCTGTGGGTTGTCCTGTGGGGGGGAGGTTAGTGGAGCTGGGCTTGTTTTGGAGGGTTGAGAAGGCTTCTTGCATGGATAGTGGGATAGTTGCTGTGGTTGAATGTGATGCTTTCGTTACAACTGTAGAATGGCCCACCTGTGTTCCTCTTTGTTGTCTTGTGTCTACAAGATTATTGGTTTAACAATGAGGTGATACTGGAGAAATGAGAGAAAAGGCTGTTAGCAGAAGTTTTGAACAAAATCTGGCCAGTTGTACGCAAAATTAAGTCTTTGCCTCTTGCAACACGAGGGGGAAAATGGCATCTCTTAAACCTGCAATTTAATGTCAGCTAACTGTTTTGTTGTGGTAGTATGGCTAATTCAAGGGTCCTTTTTTACTCATCTGACAAGTCCAGTTATGATTAAATTATTCATATTACTATGTAGGTTATAGGGAGAGAAGTTTTACTCTACACTTAGTTGTAGAGCATTTGAGGAGGCAACTGCAAAGCTTTCTTTCCATTAATCAGTCATGCTTTTAACTTTTTCTATAGGTTACCAGAAAGATGAATAGTCAGTCTGGCAGCTTCTGAAGAGGTGGTTGCAAAGAGGAACAGAATTAGATCTTGACTTGTGAAAGTTACATCACAGTTCTTGGGCAAAGGTTATAAAGCTTCCCTAAGGAGTAGCTGTCAGTCTGGCTATGTTACTTTGACTCTATTTTAACAACATTGGAAGGGTTTTTTGATTAAAAAAAATCCCATGAAACTTAGGTTATTCTTTTGGTTATTTTAAACCAGTTGAAAAGTGTGACATGGGTGATACTGATATTTAATAGGTAATCTCATAATGCAACAAGACATGCCTGCATGCTAGATGTTAACTGTTTTGGTACATAGTCAGTGTTGATGAAGGCAAAGTAATGCTTGTAGAGCAGATGGGGAAAACCTAATACGGAGCCCATTACTCAGATTAGATATGATCCCTCCAGAAGGGTCTTGGAAGTATAACAGATCTATGAAAACATCTGCTTAACGTTCCATAGTGAAAAAGGAAATAAAACTCTCTGACTTACAGGGAAAGAAATAGAGAACAAAACAGAAAACAGTATTATTGTGACCCTATGTTCAAAAGGCTAATGAACTGGATTCATACAGCATAAGTCTCATCCCCAATCAAAGAAGGATGTAGTAGGACTAGGTAAGATCCATGTGAGAGTGACAAGGCTAATTAAAGTGTAGAATGATTTTTTTTTTTTTCTTGGTACAAGAATGACTTAAAACTAGTATCGGTAGAGAACTTACAGGGCAAAGAAGTGTGGCAGATATCTATAAAAGCATGTGCAGCATGGAGAGGCAACTATGAAACCATTAACACTGTCTCCTAGTGTAAGAACAAGGAGGGACAGTCAACTGGAACTAGCAGGTGGCAAACTTTTAGATAAAAGTAGCTAACTGTTCACACAGTGCATAAGTGAACTGTGAAATACAATCATGCCCAGAAGTTTACATGGGTCTGAAGAGTGATTAGACAAATTCACAAAGGAAAAATCCAACATGTGCTGTAAAACACATATGCTGGCTCAGGGGAGCTTTGAGCTCCAACCTGCCAGTTGCTGGGGGTATACTCCCATAGCGTAACAGTGTACTCTTGTATTCTTACGTAGGCATCTGGTGCTCTTGGAGCATAGATGCTGGGCTAGATAGCCTTTGGTCTGTCCCATTACAGAACCTTTAAGCTTTATGTCCTTATGGCTTGGCTGTTAAATAAATATTCTTCAAAGGCTCCAATTTTCATTCCCTCATAGGTCTCTTAAGGTAAGACACATATATACTAGACAATATGCTGAGGAACATTCCCAGTGATTGAAGCAATCTGGTATGGAATAATCTTCATCTCTTATTAAAATATCTCAATCTGAAAACAGGATTATTTCAGGTTGCCAACTGGGAACGAGCCTAGCTCATGTGAATTCTCAAACCATGCCCAAGAATTTTAGGAGTTTGCTAATTGGCATAGGCTAAACTCATGCCAGAGACCATTTGAACAATTAAGCAATGTAGACAGTTGCGTTCCAGTACCTGGGAGTGTTTCCAGGCGCTGTGTAATTTACAGTTCTAGCCCGAGTATTGCATTTCTATCCAGTTTGAAGTACCGAACAGAAAGAAATTTAGTTGCACAGTGGGGCTTCTCTGTGTGACCACCGTAGTTACTGGTTTGCCTCTTACAGGCAAAGTGTCTGCTGATTTTTATGAGCAAGAAAAAAAAGTTCAATTGGTTTCTTAAGCTGTCTAAATCTTGTGTAGAAGTTAAAATCTAAAGCGTAGAAGTGATTTGGGGTCATTTGAACTTTACTGTGTTACCACCTGGGAAATCACCAAAGTTGCTGCCTAGAACAGGGAACAAAATTAAGAGATGCTTTGATAAAAGACGAAATGTAGAATTTGTGATTTTTTACCTTAAAGTAATAGCTACCTTTTCTTTTTAGACGATGTCTTCAGCAGTTGTTCAAATATACGCTGCAGATCGCAATGCCATGTGGTCAAAGAAATGCTGTGGTGTAGCTTGCCTTGTAAAGGACAATCCGCAGAGGTCGTATTTTATCAGAATATTTGACATTAAGGTAAGCATCTTTTTTTCTTTTTCAGACTCTTTAAGCTTGGTTGTATTCATTCTCCATTTAGAATTGAATGAGTGTAGGATGTCGTCTCTACAAACTCAGAAATTCTCAAGTAAATGGTTGTGCTTTAAGCGGTGCAATTACAGTGCTTATTAATAGGCAAGTGCAACTTTCTCAGGTATTCTAAATTTAAATTATTTCATAGATGTCAGCTTTTTATGGATGAAATAAATATCAGATACAATTTTCTTACAGCTCACAGAAGCTGTCTCTACGGATCTGATTAGTCAAACTAGTGAAAGTTAGTATAGTGTCACTGATATGGCTAGCTGTCAAAATCCACTACTTTGGATGATACTAACAAAATAGAAGCTGTGTTCTGTATGGGTGGAAACAATCTTTTTGATTAGTGTGTTGGTGCATGTGAAAACTGCAGGACAAACAAGTTTGGGTTTTTTTTCGCTCCACAATATATACATTCATACTGAAGATCTTTGTCCTATTATAATATTTCACTCAAGGCAGTGGGAACTAAGAGATGAAGTGTCCAAGATGTGTTTTCGTTACAAAAATGATACTGAGAAGCATAAGTCCTACTGACTTTGCTGAGACTTTGGAAAGCTTCCCATTATCCCTACAGCCAGGAACAGCTAGTTATCTGTCTGCATTCAGTGGTTGAAGTCTCTCAGATTTCTTCAGGATTGCCAGTTGGCATTTGCATTTCACTTTGTGATTTGGTCACTTGGCTATTAGACTTAGTGAGAAACCTGTTCCTTGGGTGCTGAACTATAATGCCATTTCATAGAATCATTAAGGTTGGAAGAGACCTCTAAGATCATCGAGTCCAACCGTCAACCCAACCCCACCACGCCCACTAAACCATGTCCCTAAGCGCCTCATCTACACGTCTTTTAAATACTTCCAGGGTTGGTGACTCAACCACTTCCCTGGGCAGCCTGTGCCAATGTTTCACCACTCTTTCAGTAAAGACATTTTTCCTCACGTCCAATCTAAACCTCCCCTGGCGCAACTTGAGGCCATTTAAATATATAAAACTTCTTAAAAAGGTGAGATTTTTGTTGCCTTTAAGTTAACTGTTTTCAAGTCAAGCCTGAGATGATAACAGGAGACTGGAAGTCTCCTTTATTGCTATTGCTGTTAACACTGTATTCCTATCACTGCTCACTATTACTGCTCCCAGTATCACTATTGCAGGACTGTAGAACTTGAAGGATGTTTTTCGAAAACATCCAGGAATGTGAACAGAACACAGTGACCTGATGGAACAGTCTTCCACAAGTTCCAATATATTTTGATCTCATTCGTTGGGTTAATAGCAAGGTAGATGCTTAACACCATGCAGCTTCCAACTCTCAATAGGTTCTATTGTAAAAGAAGTTAAAGTCTGCAATTTGTCTAAGTTTTTCAAAATCTTTTTTTTTTCTTCTTTTCAGGATGGGAAATTATTGTGGGAGCAGGAGCTGTACAATAACTTTGTATATAATAGTCCTAGAGGATATTTTCATACCTTTGCTGGAGATGTGAGTCTCAACGTCTTTGAATACCTATTTTAAAATGCCTTTTATTTGAACAGTAGCTTCTTTTAATGTAACTGAGGTTTTTATTTCATTCTGTAAATTATTTATAAAAGTATAATATTACCTGTGTTCCTTGAAGCTTTTTAAGCTTATTTATAAAAGGATTTTTTTTGTGTCTCAACTGAAAAACTTAATCAGTAGGACAGAAGCATAAAATGTAGTTCTTTATTTTCAACTCCTTTTAATGAAATTACATTTTGACTTGCAGATGATGTTTGTGAAGTATCATATATTCTTAAAGCACAAATTTTCCTCTCCCATTTGATTTCACTGCAAGATTTTGCTCAAATTTGTTAGCCATGATCTCTGGAAACTTGATTAGTAGACAGACATTCCTAAGATAGAATGTTTCACTAAGACTTGGTTCCAAATTTGCAGTGATGATTTTTTTCTGATTACACCTTCAGAAGGTGTAAGAAGACATTTAAGAAAGCCTTTGAAACATTTTCTTAGTCATGGGTGGGGGAATATTAATGTTTTTCAGACATGTCAAGTTGGTCTTAATTTTGCTAATGAAGAAGAAGCTAAACTATTCCGCAAAACAGTAACAGATTTACTTGGACGACGGCAGAGAAAATCTGGTAAATATTCAAATTAATCTTAAATTCAGGCTTGTTTATGTTGTTTTGGGGGGAGGCAGGAAGCTACTTCTATGTCTGAAAACTACTGGAGGCACTACTGCCATATTTATATTTAGAAGTAATTGTGTTACTAAAGTGTGCTTCTTTTCTCTATTGTGCAAAAATAATCTGAAATAACTTAACTTGCTGCTCCTTGCTGTAAGTTTCCTTGTAAGCTGAGACTCCAGGGTTGTGGTGTTTGAAAATATAGATCAGGAGGAAGCAAAAATGGTAAGCTGTCAGTGGGAAAACTAGAAATCTTTCTGTAAGCTGTTTTCACATTTGACTAAACACTCTTTTAGCTCTGGGCTGTTTATAACTGATTTGTTTAAATTCAGCCCAAGTGGGTTGTAACAAAGATTTTACCATCTGGTATGTTCAGTAGTTCATGTGAATGAATTTTTGGCATTGGTCCAGCATTTAGTAGAGAAATATCTTTTATTCAAAACCAGTGATCTTGGCGGAGGACAAGAACAGAAGACATAATGTGCCTATACTGTCCTTAGCAGCACAGGGCAGTCTGAAGCACAGTATGCTTTTTGCCAGCTGCAAGATGCCTTAGGAACACGGTCAGTGTTTTAAAGGGAGCTCAGGCTTCCTACAGATCTTGTCTTGGTCCTTTTCCAGGGAGCCCATAAACAACTTGCCTGTCTGACAGCCATATGTCCATGAAGAATAAGGTGATATAAAACAGGCCGGGAACACGTGGATGTGCTCAGGCTTGCTGTAAGCTGTAGCGTGGACTTGTGTTCAAGCTACAGGATGCATTTTTTGTAGTCCATTCGGGAATTGAATTGCACTAGCAATGCAGTGTAGACTAATGTAAAGGGAGGAAGCCCTCATCTTGGAGTGCCATCCTTGCAAGTATTCTTGGGAACCTACATGATCTATATGTATTCACTTGGATTTCATTCAGGTATGGTGTCTCAGGTGCAGAGCATTTGTTCCAGAAGCTTAAATAGCTTTTTTTAAGATTCCCTCTGCTCAGAACTAGAATAAGTTCATAGGGTTTCATGAGAAGAAGTGGGGTAAATAAGAAGTGGCATTAATAATCTTTCCCATACTTGTTGTGTAAAAGTAATCTTGCATCAGCTTGCATCTCCTGTTCCTGAAGTTTCACTCCATTATGTGTCTAAAACACAGTGCTACAGTGCACAGACATGACTTGGGAGGAAATATGTTTGCATTATTGGCCATAGCAAACTTTGTTTGAAAAAAATGGTTCAGTCAAACCTCCTGTTCACAGCACAGAGGTTCACTTCTGTCCTTCCAGATAGAGTTTTTTTTCACAGGACCACATAAGTTTTTCTTGTTTACTCATTGAGCTAATATCTTGGTTTGTGTACTCAAACTCATGTTGTAGGGTGAGCTTACTCCATACCTTGTCTTTTAACAAACAAAGAACTCCCCCTCTGCAAACACTTACAACTTGAAGACAACTTTAATTTAAAAAAACAAACAAACAAAAAAAACTTCCTTTTTTTTTTTTTTTTTTTTTTTTTAATACCCCACGGACATTATTTTTAAATAAGCAAGTCCTCTGTAAGACAAACAACATTTTCTACACCAGGACGACTTTGTTGTGTCCCAGAGCGAAGCAGCTAAAGGGAATGCTTTTTCATTGCCGGGATGCTCTGAATAACTTTTAAGGGGCAACACAGCAACCCTCACTCCTGTTAGCGACAGCCCACACATCAAAATGCAGCATGTTGCAGAAACACGGTGAACCTTCCACAAATAAGGAGAGTATTGACACATTTTCTCTTCGCCCCTTTGTGCTAAGCCGCATCTTAACTTCTCAAACACAGAGGTAATAGTCTGGTAGTTTTGATGCTTTTCTGTTTTAATGGGATTTTTACTCCCATGCCTTCCAAAATATGTTTCATTTCATAGCAGTGCCACCTGACATGCTTTCAACTGAAATGAGTACTCCATGTGATCACTTTGCAGCCTGTTATACCATTCAGGGCTTGCTAGGAGACTTTTCCAGGAGTCTTATGGAAAGCTTATGTTGTTGGAAGGTAGCAGGAACAGCAGTTCTGGCTCATGAAACTATGTCTTGGTGCCGAGACTAGTACACAAAATACTGTCTAACAGCTGCAAGAAGAGGCAACAGTATTTTGCTCTTCCTCACTCAGCATGAAATGCACTCCAATATACAGACAACTCCTGAGTAAGTGCATCTGGAGTTCCAGAGAGGTGAAAATTTGGCTCCAAATAGAGAATGTACAAAAGCTTGCACATGTACAAAATATCTAATAGAGAATAGAATGAGGGGGAAAGGCAGAGAAGGAATTGTTGATGTGTTGTCTTAATCTTTTTAATATCAAGCTAGTTTTCATCTAGCTAAATTCTGTTGTGTTTGTTTTTTTTTTAAAGTCAATTAAATTCTTAACCTTAGGTTAGGAAGAAATTACTATAATTAGTTAATTTCTCTGGTAAACTTACTTAAATAATCTCTCCATTTACTTCTTAAACCAATCCCAAATAGTTCCCTCAGTAAGCAGGGTGAACACAGTGTTTCTCTTCTCAGTGCTTGTTGGTGTAGTACATTCTCACTTTGGGTATTCTTGCACGTAGGTACCATTAGTTTTTATTTTTATTATCTTGCCTCAGAAATGTTAATGTGTGTACACACACACAAGTGTCCTCTCCACATGCTGAGCACTCAGCCATAAAAGGGCAACAGAGACTTGTAGAACAGAGCCTTGTTCTTAACTGCCTTTCTGAAGTAGGAGGCTTCCTGACTAATTTTTATGGACTGCTTGTAGCTCATGGGTGGGAGCTCTGTTAGCCCTCTCTGAAGTTGCCCTTTTCCTCCACAAGCTTTTAGCTCCTGATAAGCTTCAAGCTGGATACTTAATATGGAGAGCTTTTTTTTTTTCCATCTTTGGTCACAGCTTTTGTTTTTGCTGCCTGGGAGACAAGGGCATCTCTGAAGTGCTCAGCTTGCATTGGATTCAAGTCTCAGCAGAGATCATTCTTGTTTCCAGGAATACTTATTGAAGGGAGCTGTGTTTTTTGGACATAGGCAGCTGGTGAAGTTGATCTGTTTTGGATCAGTGGGCATCTCCATTTTCAAAAAAGGAGAAATCCGCCACTATCCAGTCAGGTCATCTGCACTTCAGAACAGGAGTTCATATTTTCTAGTCGGAAGTGGGAACCATAGAAAAACAGATCTAGTATCTTTGGGCGACAAATTAATCTTTTATATACCCAGCAAAAATTACAGGAAGTGTTTAAAATGTCTTGCTTTGTTTTCCATTATCTTTTCTCTCTAGAACTCTTTCTTCTAATGAAAATTGTAACAGATTCCCGTGATTTGGCCCAAGACCACTTAACACTTTCTATGAATACCTCCAGCTTTTGCCAGCTTCCCATCCTGTGCCAAATGACTTGCACTCTTCTTTGCTGTCTCTGAGTTGTTGAATAAAACTTTAATTATGTTCCAAAAGTTGAATTTGGGTTGGGTGGGTATTTTTGGGCAGGTTGTTGGATTTTTTGCAGTACAACACCAGTGGTTTCTTAAACTGAGTATTCTAGGAAGAGAAAGCACAGTATTTGGCCAAAAAGCCTTCCCCCTCCCCCATCCCCAGACCTGATGCCGTTTGCTTGAGGCACCTTTGCAGAGGTTCTCCACCTCTGTGCCTAAAAGTAACCTGCTGTGAGCTAAGAGGCAACTTGTCTGTCTTTAGAAGGCTTGCTCAGCAAAAGTTGATTCTTATTCTCAAGGGGTTTTGGTCACCTTCCTCTGAAGGTTTGATGACCTTGACAGGTTCTTTATTCCTACCTGAAGATCAGCTGACTGATATGAGGCTGACTTGCCTTGCACACTTAGGATTGTAGATTTTTTTTTTTTAATACTGCTAGGACAAGGTCAACACCATCTGTGGAGGCACGTTCTCCTTTTCCCTTATGTTTGCATCTGGAAAAATATAATGTTAACAGTTTTTCTGGGACTTGCTGTTACAAGTGTAACTTGTTAACAAGTTAACAAGTGTCTGTTACAAATTCTTATACAAAACTCTTGGGAGTCCTGTTAGATTTCAGATGCTCCAGATCTGAAAGGGAAGGATGTTCAGCCTGCCTTATAGAGCCATGTTTTTTGGTGTGGTGAGATGACAAACTGTTTGCCCATATGGGTACTGCTAAATGCAGAATTCTTAAGAGTGTGTGTGTGTAGGTACACAAATAGTGTAACTGTTTACTGGGGGTTTTGAAGGCAGGGTAGGTAAATGTTATTTCTGATGGGTTGCAGGGCAGGTAAATGTGGTGGATAGGAATTAATAGTAAGTGAGGGAAATCTCCTTTAAAGGAGAATTTACTATCACAGGCTGAGAGTACTGAGGTGTGAAATGTTTACAACTACATTTTAAATGATCAAGCCAAATTCTTCATGGTCTGTGAAACAGTTTGCCGTTGTGAAGAGAATATCAGATTAGTACTAAGGAGACCCTAGTTCTGTTCCGTATTATTCAGTTACCTGTTGGATAACATAGGTGAAGTGTCTTGCCCCTCTGTGTCCTATTTTCTTTGCATAAACCCCAAAATAATTATAATATATTTTAGGTTCTGTGGGAGAACAATACTGTATAAAAGTGCTAATTATATTTCAAATAAAAATGAAAGAACAGTCTCATTCAGTCGAAATCAGAAAGCATAACGCTTCAAAAATCTTGCTTTGATAGGTTGTACCAAAACAGCTGCTTTTTGAATATTTCACCTTACTTTGCAGTCAAAATGTCTGAAACCAACTCAGTAGCTATTTCCTTATCCTCCTACTCAGTTTGCTCACTTGAAATTGGTGCTTATTATCTAAGATTGGGTTTTTATTGTTCTGTAATGCTTTGTTTCAACTGCACAACAAGTAGGCTTTAAGGATATTAATAGATTCTTAAGTTTGAGTTCAAGGTCTTTGAACGTTTCACTAGAAACTAAAATTTAGAATCAATTTTTCCTGTGATACCTATGAATAAATAGCTCTTTTTCTTTTTCAACAGAAAAAAGACGAGACCCACCAAATGGTAAGCTTTTTGCATGAATCACTGCATTTTATTTTTTCCTACTGCTGTCACTTACTGTTTACGTATAGCTTTGTTTTGGACTTGTTCAGGATAGTTATGTGGTGGCAAAAGCAGTAAACTCTTATTCTGGAGGCTAGTACACTTGTCTTGTTTCTGTTCTTTGGTATTTAGTTGTAGCTTGAAAGATTTGTGGCTTAGCTGGCATTTGTAAAGAATGTTTTTGGAGGAGTATGTTTTGTTGCAAATAGGACAGAGGCCCTTCATATTAAACTGAGAAGAAAACTTTGTACCTTGCATTTGCTGCTTGGTCTTCAGAATATGCATGTATAGGATCACTATACAGAAACGAATGCTGAAGCTAAATCTTAGCCTATTTGTCTAAAGGCAGGCTTAATGATGACAGATTTCATAAAACATCCATAAAACTTCAATTTCAGTGTAACCGGCTAACCGTGTAACATAGCCATTTGGTCATATAGAATCATAGAATAGAATCATAGAATCATTGAGGTTGGAAAAGACCTCTAAGATCATTGAGTCCAACCGTCAACCCAACACCACCATGCCCACTAAACAATGTCATATGTTTGTCAATATTAAACTTTTTTTTTGCACGAAGGATTACTTGAATCTATTTGCCTGTCAGGAATACATCTCACTGGCATGAAGATACAGGTTCCTCAAGAGATCCTCTCATTAAATTGGTGGAAGGAGTCAAAACTATGTATCGATTTGATCCAAAAATATTTTACCATCTATTCTGAAATCAAGTGAAAAATGCACATCAGTGAACGTCAGGTTTGGAGTCTTTGTAGTTCTGAATTCACACTGAAGTTAAAAAGTTACTTCTCCTGTGATATTTCTGTTGGTGATCCAGATCATAAGTCATATCGCTGTATCTGTTAGTTTGCTGTTTGAGCAAGGGTATAGTCAACTAGTCATCTGAGGTCTCCTTATGGCCTGACGATGTAGTCTTAAATTTGTGCTAACCAAGACGTCCAAACATCTCGGTAGGTCACCAAAATAGGTAATCCTTAACTAATCCTGAATTATGGGAACTCCTGATATCTTTTATATCCAAATAAAGCCCCCCCCACCATGTGAATACTTCTCAAAAAAATTACTCTGTTTCATAAACATTAAGTTTTGAGGAAGTTCAGGCAATCATCAGTTTAGACCAGGCATGTTTAGTATTAATTCCTTCAGCTGGGACTGGGTTGTTTAGTTTTGAAACAGTCATAGTAATACCATCCATGATAGTCTTACCAGCTTTTCTGAGCTTTCAGGTGGTTTTAACTGTTCTGCCTCTTGAGCGACATTTGCTTCTGCTCACCTAAACAGTGCATCCCTGATAGCAATATCTGCAGAGCAGACGGGAAGGAAGACAGCAGTGGTGGCTGTGTAGTGCCACCTACCACAAAAAATTTAGCCTTTGTCTCTACTGTAAATGTTACCAACAGTAACACAAACAATTTGTTTGTCTAGTTTGCTATCTGTGATTGGAATAAGATTTAAGAAAACTAAACCTGTAAAAACTAAGCCTGCAAAAACTTTTGGGCTTAAAGTAGTCTGCATAATTCATCCTATAAGACCTCAGGCAACAGCATTTTTTCTCAAAAATACTCACATACTAAACTTGCAGTCATTGGTCCTATGCCTTTATCCTGAATATTCTGTGGAAGATATAGGTTTATGCCCAGTGTTTCAGGTTTATAATCACTAGTCAGCTTTTCAGTAAACTGTTTCCCTGGGATATCCACGTACTCTTTCACAACCTGTCCATTTTCCTTTTCTGATTTTTGTCAAATTCTATAATGCCTGGCTTCTCTGCTGGCAAAGAGTTAAGTGTGGTCATGCCCTCTGTAGTCACAGGTGAGACATGGTCAGGGTATGGGTTATAGCCTCAGGTGGCTATATTCTGTACAGACTCAGCATTTCAGTATTTGGAATTCAGACTAGAGCAGATATATACTATCAGCATGTTACTGGAAAAAAAAACAACCAAAACTGTTGTAGGATCAGCTAGTTTTTGTTTTACTCTCCATATGCAGTGAAATTCTATTGGGAAAAAGAAATGGAACACCTGCTTTTTTTGTACTAGGTATCAATGCATAATTACCTTTAAAACTGAAAAACAAGAACAGTCACATTTCTGTACTCACATGATCCATGCTTGAAATACTGTGGGGAATTTTGTTTTAGTGGGGCTTGTTTGTCTGGATTTTCTGCATGTTGAAGCTGCACGGAAAAAGCACTCTGTCTTTTTGTATGACGTTTTCAATGGTACGGATTTAAGTGGGTTTTTTTCTTTTTCTTTTTTTTTTTTTTTTAGAATTGCAGGATTAAAATCAAATTGGCATTAACAGTTATGTAAAATGTATTAGTCTGTAATTTCCTGGGATTTATGTTTTACTCATTTGTAATAGCTAGGTCTCTTTATGGAAATAAAGAAGAGTTGTTGTGGTTGAACTGACCTCTTAGTGAAGTTCTGGATGAAATAAGGATTTGTCAGAGAATTAGGTTTTGAGGGAATCTTTGAGAACCACGTGGCAGAATTTTGTTTCAGATGTTAACTAGAACAGTTTGCATTTATTGTAGGGCTGTCTGTAGTCTGGGACAGATGCCTAGAGAGATTCTAAACAAAATACAAAGAATTTCATAGAATTAACATTTCAAAATGTTCTGTACTACATTTTCTGGAGCCCCTTCTGAAGATGTCACAGATATTGATAACAGTGGATGCTTAAGGCCACACTACTGTCAGGTACTTCCTAACGATGAGCTCTATATGCCCCTCTCATCTTCATTTATTGAGCTATCTACACCTGATGGGGCAGGTGCATGTCTTATGATGGGAAAAATTTTACTGGATATAAATATGGCAGTTCTAGAAGAGTACAATTCTTTGCAAGGTTCTTTTATCCCTCGTGAACATCTCAGGTCTAAACCTGACAGTAAGAAAAATTTTTATCTTTAAGTTTACTATGATCTCTGGTATGAATATCATTAGTATCAAGGAATTAATACCAGGCTATCAGTCCTTAATTTCAGCTGAGCTGAATAAAACTTCAATTTGCAAATGGCTGCTGCTTTACATGGTTAAAACCATGTATGGTTACTTTAGGATTTTACATGCAAAAAAGGTGTAATTTCAAAGACTGTTAGGAATTGAGAAGAATATCAAGAACTTCCTAGAAGTGCTAAGGTACATGTTTCTTTTTGAACCTCAGTATAGCTTTTGAAACTACAAATATCACTGTAATGGTGATAAAATACAATAGGTAATTAAAGTGAAAGTGAACTCCTACAGTATTTTTGGTTTTGTTTTTGAATCTAATGAAATTAAGACTGTAACTTTCAATTAATCCTGAAGATTTACTTAACTCCACTTGTTAAGTTTTGGGTTGATAATATTTGGCAATTAGTGAATTAATGCTAACTTTAAGTGTAACTTTAACAGTACAAATTGTTTTGCCTGGTTGTATGTGGTCAGTTTGGTTTTTTTGGTATTCTCAAAGGACAGTTGTCTAGATCATAACTTTTCTAGATCAAGGCTTTTCTGCTTTGCAGAAAACACTTTAGAAATTCTTCCTGCAGTTCAATGCAGTTTTAAATCTTGTCCTTTAAGACTCCTACAGGAACGTAGGAGTTGTCATATGTGTTTTGTCTAGCCCAGTGTCCTGTTTCTGTTCTTGTTTCTTGTTCTGGCTGGTACTAGGTGCTTCCCACTGAGGTCTTAAACTCCAAATGTCAGCTATGTTATCTACTGTATTGTCTCCTTCTCCTTTCTGATTTGGACTTTGGACTGTGAAACCTAAGGCATGTTGGTCCTTTCAGAATGCTTAGGAGAACTTTGAATTATCCGTACAAAATGTAGTTATGAAAAAATAACGTCAAAATAAGGTTCAGGTTTATCAAAGTCTAACTAGACATTTTTATCATCTGCCCAGTAAGAATGCATGCGTGAGTCTTACTTTAATTGATTTGCTAACCATTGGGTAGTAACTCACAGCAGAGTGGAGGATGCTTTTCAAGCTATTTCTGGCCAAACTGGTCTTAAACTGACTGCTTAGTTTCAGTGTTGGAAGAATGAGATTGCTTATCCTTTTTGCAGGTTTCTTTAAAAATACGCATATACGTGTGTGTGTGTATGAAAATGCATGAACTGCCTCCTAGTATTTAGATACTATCACTTAATTATGTCAGGGGTTATCTTCTGTCAAAACTAAAGAACCTGAGTGGAAAACATGCTAGGTGTATTTATTTGCTAGTATTATGCAAGTAATATAAAGGTAAAATGCTAAAATTGGCAGTATAATTTAGATGCATTTTAAGTAATGCAAGTAGTTATTTAGAATTGTTTATAATGAAGAACAAGGTTTGAGAACATGATTCATAATTTGAGTGTTTAATTTCTATTTCTGGTGCTGTTTTCACTGTCACGGCTCTTCAAGCTTTGTTTCTGGTCTGGGACTTTAACTTATTTTGTAAACCTGTCAAAGAGTAAGAAATAAGAAATCCTGAATAGTTCCATAGATACTGTCATATATTTGAAGACAACAGTGTGTCCAGAGCAGCCTTCTGAAATTCTTGTGATATTCTAGTTCTGTGTGCGATGGCAGAAAGCATTCCCACTTGGGGCTTATTAAGCGAAGGTTCCCTCTCCTTTAAGATCAGTTTACTGTGCTTGCCCAGGTAATGGCGTGCTGGGTGTTACTGTTTATAGCACTCACTTCTTTAATCTTGTGTAGGATTGTAGCTATGCTGTACCTTAATGTGTCTCTTTCCATGTGTTCTGTGCACATGAAAGCTCTTTAGTTTAGAACTACTTTCTTTGCAAAATTTGCAAAAATCAAATTCTAGTTTAGAAAATTTTCCTGCCATTGCTCTGCTCTAGCAACATGTTGGTTTTTTTTTTTTTTTCTTCAGCAAATAACTTAGTTTGTTTCTGACATCCAGAATCCAGCCAGATGCATGTGGCATGTAGAACTATGGCTACAGTATGAGTATTTTGCCACTCAAAAAAAGAAAAAAGTTTGTAGGTTAAATATGGCTTTGTTGAAACACGATAATAAAACTCCTGTACTTTACCTTCACAGGCCCAAATCTACCAATGGCAACTGTTGATATCAAAAACCCAGAAATTACAACTAACAGATTTTATACTCCACAAGTCAACAATATTTCATATACCAAAGAAAAGAAGAAAGGAAAAACTAAAAAGAGAAGATTGACAAAGGCAGATATTGGAACGCCATCTAATTTCCAGTAAGGACTTTTTTGAGTTTGGGTTTTGGTGGGGGCTTGGAGGGGTTTGTTTTTTGGTTTCTTTTGTGTCAATTACACTTGCAAATGCTCAAGACTTAAATGTGTGACTGTTGTGTGTAACCTGAACTACAGTGAATGCTAGCTGGAATGCTGCGGAGTTTAAAAGCAAGTTAGTTTATACACAGGTGAGGAGTTTACTGCAATTGTAAACAAAAAGTAACTTGCTCTCCTAAAATAGTTTAGAAAACAATTTAGCTGCATAAAAATGTCTTATTGAAGTGGTCAGCTCAGTGCAGACTCATATTTAGCCTCAATGGTCAACTCTTTAGCACTGTTATTCTTACCACTGTGCATACTTAGCTGTGCTTCGTTGTACAAAATACGCATGCAGGTCCTGACTTGTCCTAACAGCAGAAATGACATAGCCATGTTTTTATTTCTGGCTTTCTGTTTACAAACTTACTTACTCTGGTATATGGGCTAGTACCCATACCTTGTGATGAAAGTACAGCATGCATGTTTACACCTCTTAGGAATGAGTTGTTTTTTCTAATATTGTTTCTTACGCATCCTCAATCTTTTAGAATAGTTATGATGTGTCATTTTAAGCTTCACTTTCATGAAACTTGGGTTTGGTCAGTTTACTGAATTAGCTATAGTTTTCCTGAACTATAATTTGGTATTTTAATCTTCTGCCTTTTAAAATAAGCGTACTTTATTTGCTAAAGCAACAGGAATTTAAAGGGCTTGAGTTAGTTACTGGAAAGATCAGTTCCTGTGAAGTATTAGAAAACCAGTGTGAGGTTTACATGCCAAGTGAATGTCTTGTTCTTTTGAACCATTATTTTGCATCACTTCCACTGATGTGCCTTCCCAGAATAAAACTCCAAAACGTAATGCTGGTATTACCGGTTACAGTAATGTTACTGCACAGTGTTTTGAGAGAGTGCTCTGTAGAATGGGATAGTGGACAGGAAGTAAAAGCAGAGATGGCTAAAATGCTTCCCTAAGCAGACTGTGCTTAGGCAATTCAGACGTCAACCACGTTCTTTCTGATCTGAGTATCAGTGAAGTGCTGCATCTATTAATGTCACTTAAACTGAAAAATGCAAAAAAGAAGGAAGAATGAAAGAAAGAAAACTGAGTGGTGATTGGTAGCTGGCACAGACTTCAGCATATGCAGACAAAATTGCAAATAATGATTTGCATTAGTGTGTCTTACCTCTGATCAGAATTTGTGGAAAGGGTTGTGCAGCAGCGCAGATACAAAATGAATTTGAGATTTTGTTTATAATGTCTGTCAGGTTGTGACCATTGCAGAACACTATGTGCACTCATAAAATATTAAAGGAGACTTAGAGAAGCTGAGAATAAGATGATAAAATATTTAATGAAGTTCAAACAAAAGATATGTTCCTGTATCATTAAATGTAACATTAAATTGTAAGTGGTGAACCTTTGCAAAAGAAGATTGAAAGTCTATTTTGTTCAGCTTAAGGTCTAGTTAAGTTTCCCATAGAGTGCAGCTAAGTGTCATTTTACTGTGTAAGATACTTTAATTGCTGGTTTTGTACAAACATAGGGGAATTGGTGTTTGGTATTGTTAGGCAAATATGCCAGTGGGATAACTTGTATGTAACTTGAGCTGTGATACTGGTGAAGGCCAACGCTGTCACTGTTTGTTTATGCCGGATCAAAGTTGCAATCAGTAGACACAATTTTTAAATGCCTTCTATTAGACAGATGTGGACTTTCAGTGTTCTGAGAAAAAAAAATCAACCTGTACTTAACATTAATATAACTTATTGCTGTATACATTCTTTTAAATAACATGAGTTGCAGTTACCTGATAAGTATGCATTTTCATTGAAAAGACCTCTGAAAACAATGTGTTACAGTCAATGTGTACAATAACGTATTTTACTCTGAAGGATGAAGACTAAATGAGAAATAATGCTAACATTACTCCATATAAATTTTAATATAAATTAAGTACACTAAGCTCTGAATCATATGCTTACAGCCTCTTAAAAGGGCATCACGAATTGCACAGATATGCAGAGATATATGGGTAAGATTGTATTTGCTGGTAAATTTGTCACCTTTCATATGCCAGTTAATACATTACAATTGGATATGAGACTGTGTATTAGGAAATGTGTGTCTAATTTATGTGAAGCAAGCTAACATCCAGAATTCTGTAATCAATAAATCATAAATCATTTTGGTAATGAAAGGCATTTAAATATTTAAGCAAAACGGAGCGCTTCCCTTTTTTGCCTTTTCTGTAGCATAATGTCAGTTTAAAACCAGATTTTTTACTTCTTAAATGTGTGTCTAATTTATGTGAAGCAAGCTGTAGCTTAACATCCAGAATTCTGTAATCAATAAATCATCCTATATTTTGGTAATGAAAGGCATTTAAATATTTAAGCAAAACGGAGCGCTTCCCTTTTTTGCCTTTTCTGTAGCATAATGTCAGTTTAAAACCAGATTTTTTACTTCTTACCCCTCAAACTAAGTAGTTAACTAATCATAGTTATACCAAAACTGATCATTGCATTTCAGTAATCTCATTAGGAAAACTTGTGCTGTTGGTGGTACTAACAGACCCAAGCAAGAATACAAGGTCTGTTGCGCTAGGCACTGTATAAGGACAGCAAAACAGTCCTTGCAATTTGACAAGCTTAGTCTAGGCTGTGTTGGCTACTAATGGCTCACCTGGTATTTTTAAAACTCTGAATGGGACTTCCTGAAGACTGTGTTGTGTTTCTGGAACTGGCCATTGGCAAAAAGAAACCCAAAACATGAAGTGCTGGTAACGTGATGCTTCTGTCTTCTATAGCCAACAGCAGTTGCATGAAGTAGCTTGGAGGGGCACAGAATCATAGTTATACCATAGTTATATCCAAAAAACAATCCTGACTTCTCTTTGAAAGAAGAAGGTGAATGGGAGAAGGGTGATGAGAGAACAAACAGCGATGGTAGGGAGGAAGAGGTTTTCCAGCTGCATGACACTCAAGACTTTGGCAGTAGCTTGAAGTCCAGTTACTATATAAAGGCCAAACTCCTCCCTTGATCTCTGTGCAGTCCTTCCATCACCATCCATACGCGCCACAGGGTGGCATGGAGCCTTCATGTTTTGCCACAGACCATAACCTAAGGGAGGAAAATAACGTCTCCACTTGCTCTTTTTGACACAAGACAAAAAGTGGGAGTTAAGGAAATCTTACTATTCTGTTCTCAAGTGGGGCACTGAGAAGTAAGAATTGCTTAGTGTCTTATAAGCTTGGAGGTAGAAGCTGTAGTAATCTCTATAGTTATCTTGGTGTCCTGTTATTTTAGTTAACAAGGTCCTTTTTATGCTGATTAAATGGACTTTTCTGCTTTTTTTAGACACATTGGACATGTTGGTTGGGATCCAAACACAGGTTTTGATGTAAGTAATTTAATAAGTTATTCAAAACACTGAATAATTAAAAACTTTAGAGGCTTTTTAATGTAAGTTGTAAAGATTGGCATTAAATAAATTTAACTGTACATCAAAATAGTTATAAATTGTGATTTTATAATATGATTCAGACAGAGATGTTGGAGTAGAAGTGGATAGGAGAGATCTGGGATTGAGGGGAAAACATGCAAAACTTAAAGTTTTTGTGCAAGGTACTTACCTCTCCTAAAATAGTCCTTTCTCACTGAAAAGTCAACCCAGAGACATGTTCTTGGCTTTACTGTTCTTTTAAAAACATGATTTGTGGTTTTTTTTCCCCAATACAACTGATATTTTAAAAATTTCTTCTATTTCAAGCTACTTAAAACTAATGTATCTGACTTGCAGGTGAACAACTTAGACCCAGAACTGAAAAACCTGTTTGATCTGTGTGGAATTTCAGAGGCTCAACTAAAAGACAAAGAAACTTCAAAGGTCATATATGATTTCATTGAAAAAACAGGAGGAGTGGAAGCTGTTAAAAATGAACTGCGTAGACAAGGTGGGATTCCTTTTATTTCCATGTAAAAATCAGCAGGGTGTTTTTTGCCTTAAGAGTAGAAGCTGTTGATCATGAGCAGTTTTTGATTCTCTTCTCTGGACTTCATGTCACCGCAGTTGCACTGGATTTCATAATGTTTCTGTATACCATACGCTATGTAAAAACGTTCATGCATGACCCATGAGAGTTCCCTAACGAATAAGGATCTTATGTATGTCAGTTAAGTAATTTCCAGTAACACTTAGTCTGACTGTAAAGCTATGCAGTATATTCCATATAGATTTTTCAGACTGTATGTTGCATATTTGTTTTATAATCTCGATCTTATAAATAAATTAAAATCTTAGAAACAATATTGCTGTTGTCAGTTATAGTAGTAGCACATGTCTGACAGGTGTACGTGTGGTGCCCATTTACCCTGGCAGCACTGTGTAATGAACCTTGCAACAGCTAGAGGCCTGCAAATTTTATATTAATATTTAAAAAAGAAGAAAAGCTTTTTTCTAATTTAAAGTAAAAAGTATTAGTTTTGAGCAGGCTTCTGCTGCAAGAAAATTCTCAAATAAGCCATTTCCTGCCTAACCTTTAAATGTGATCTCAGCTGATGCATTATCTAGTGGAACATAGCAAGTCAGTCTGAAAATTACACTGCGAATGTCAAACTTTCAAAAATTTGCCTGGAACACTTCTCAAGAGAAGTAGGATATAAATGCCATTGAAATTGTAGCAGTTTGAAACTAGTGAATAAATTGTCTGAGTGACTGAACAGGTACAGATTCAGGGTACAATGACTTGTTACATTGTGCTGGTTTTGGCTGGGATAGAGTTAATTTTCTTCATATTCCTTAGGTCCCCCACGGTGGAGCGGTACGTATTTGAGCTGGCATCTAAGTATATGCTTCAAAGTATTCATGCTGCTGTGTGATTTCTTTCCTAGATGAGAAACCTTAGTCCACACCTGGTTGACTGCAATACTAAAAATTATAGTCAAACTTCTTAGTTAAATTGCAAGCAAAATTTCAGTTACGATTTTTTTTTCTCAGTAAGAAATCAGTCAGTTTCTTTATATAATCTTAACTCTGTTTAAATGTTACAGAGTTGTTGATCCCAGACTGCTGACCATAAAATTGAATTGAGAAGACTTGCCTTGGAGTCTTATGACTAGCTTAAAATACTTTAAAGATGCCTGTTTTTCTATTACTTATGTGTTAACATCAAGTTACGGCCACTTGCATGTACGCAATTGAAAGAAAAGCTGCCTCGTCTTTAACATGCATGATAATAATCTACCTCTGTGCTTTTTGATAGAGGTAGAGAAAATATTCCAGTATTTCACTGGGTTTTTCCGCAATTATGTTATTTGATGTGTAGGCTTGACTGCTGTTTGAAGTGTTCTTTCTCAACTGAAACACATTTTTCTGTGTTTTATTGCAAGAATTTCTGTGCTTACGTATTCACCCTGCTAGGATGCTGACTAGAGAGTTGCAGACACGTTCTGCTCAGATAGAAGTTACTTTCTTGTTTTTCCTGCCCTTTCCCTAGTTTTGGTACTGTTCGTTGTTTTGTTTTGGTTTTTTTTAGTGACAATACCATCAATAGATTTTAGAATCACAGAATCATAGAATAGTTTGGGTTGGAAGGGACCTGTAAAGGTCATCTAGTCCAACCCCCCTGCCATGGGCAGGGACATCTTCAACTAGATCAGAAACATTTTTTCCTTATATCTAGTCTAAATCTACCCCCCTTTAGTTTAAAGCCATTCCCCCTTGTCCTGTTGCAACAGGCCCTGCTAAAAAGTTTGCCGCCATCTTACATATCTTTTTTCTTAATAGCCATGTTCAGATTAATGTGCATTTATAAAAATCTAAATTATTTTCTTGCTTTGCTTGTACCAAGGGGGGGGGAAGGAGAGAGGATGAGGTAACAGTGCTCCCTCCTTGTTCCTCCTTCCTCATTTCACTCCAGCTGAGTATAGATAAGCCTTATAAAAACTCCTGAACTCTATTTCCACAGATTGGATGTGGCATATCTCTCTATTTTCCTCACAGGAAAACTTAAACCTGGTGTTCAAAATCTACAGACGCTACAGACTCTGGAGCATGACCATGTTACATATCTTTTCAGTAATACAGAAAAACTGTCTGTAGTGCTTGCTGAGTAAGTTATATTTGAAAATACTGGCCTCCAATGGCCGAAAAGGAAACTATGGTCATGTCAGCCAAAAAGTGGTGGGATTTTTTTTTTTTTTTTTTAAAAACCAAGATTGTTGGCAGTATGTCTCTTGCAAAATATATGACGTTTGAGAGGAGATACTCCCCATGTTGTTCTTTTGAAGGGATGGAAAAGAACAGAGCAGTTTGTGGAACTTAAGAACATAACATGTAACATTAGGAGGAGTATGTTTCTCTAAGATGGGCAAGGAAGGAGGCACTGAGGCGCTAGTGTCTCCTGCTTCCTCAAAATCCCTTTTTTAGGGATGTCCCCTCTGTATTCCAGTGCAGACAGCGTACTTTCTCAGCATGTAACAGGAAGGAGATAATAGAAGATGTAAAGAAGTATCTTCTTGAGTGTAATACCTTTTTCGTTATCAAAGCATATGAAATCAAATGTGAGTTTTCTTAGTTGTATGACAGCACCTGGATTGTTACGTGGTTACTTGCAATAACCACACAACCTAAAGTACCATAAGCCATTAGATGCTTAATGGAAGAGGAAATGAAACGGTGCTATTTCAAATGCCATTAGCAGAGCACATATATTTCAAGGCCACTTCATATAGAAATGATCCTGTGCGTTGAGGTAGCCTTGAAGTTGTTTCCTTTCTACGGTCCCTTCCATAAAGACATTGTTGGAACTAATTTTCAGTAAAAGGGACTAAGAGTCCCCCAGAGTTTATGCTGCATCGTAATGCATTAGTAGTTTTTTGTTACTAGAAGATGATGCTTCAAAAAATATTTGCCTCTGTAATTCCCTGATAAAATAATGGATAGATTATAAAGTGGAAATTTTCTATTTCACTTTAAGTGTATTTTCTAAAACTTCTTTCTCTTGCCTTCTGTCCTAGCTCAACAAAATTTTAGAGGATTTTTCTGAAATTTTTCTGCATTTTGTCATGAGAAATTGAAACACTAACTTAAGATACACTTGGATTATGAAGAAAATTACTACCATAGGACCAAACCAAAATTAATGACCAAGCTTGTTTTGTGACTTTAATTAGTCTTTTTATGTATTGCACTTGCTTCCTGCGGTGTTGATTGTTCTACAGAATACATGACAGACATAGGGGCTATATTCAGCTTATCTTATATTCAGCTATATTCAACTTAATCCAGCATTGGTAAAATTTACACAGGCACAGAGATCCTTGCAAAAGGCAAGGCAAAGCCTTTTTAATTTTTCTGCTAGTCTAAAAGACTTATGGTTATTGAGTAGCATGTAATGGTGAATTGTTTTGTTTCATTTCAGCTCCACCTCCACCACCACCGTGCAGAGGAGGACCCCCTCCACCTCCGCCACCACCTCCCCATAGCTCAGGCCCCCCTCCCCCCCCTGCTAGGGGCCGAGGGGCACCACCTCCACCTCCTTCAAGAGCTCCCACAGCAGCACCTCCACCCCCACCTCCATCTAGACCTGGTGCCACAGTGCCCCCACCTCCTCCAAACAGGATGTATCCTCCACCACCACCAGTGCATTCATCATCTGCACCATCCGGCCCTCCTCCACCACCACCACCACCAGCAAGTGGGTCATCTGTTCCTCCACCACCTCCTCCTCCTCCACCCCCTCCTGGTCCTCCTCCGCCACCAGGCCTTCCTTCAGAGGTTGATCACCAGCTTCCAGTTCCTGCAGGAAACAAAGCAGCACTCTTGGATCAAATCAGAGAAGGAGCTCAGTTAAAGAAAGTAGAACAGAACAGTCGACCAGTGTCCTGCTCAGGAAGAGATGCACTGTTAGACCAGATACGACAGGGTATACAGCTGAAATCCGTGAGTAAAAGCTGTTTCTCATCTGTGTTCCCTTGGGACTTGCAAATGGCTGCAGTATTGCAGTGTGAACAGTAACTTGTGGCTCTGTTTCAGGCTGGATCATAACTTTTAGAGTTTTTGAAGTAATGCTTTAAATGGCAGTACTGAGAAAATGCTTAGAACGCATATTTGCTATAGATGAGTATTGGTGCATGAAATTATCCTTGTTTCAAATTCATTTCTCACTTTTCAGTAAAGCTTTAAGCATAAGTCCTACAATGATGATACCACAATGTCGTGGCTGTAAAGAACTTTTGCAAGAACTATGAAAGATTGCTGGTCTACTGAATACTTCACTAAAATCATCTAAACAACTGCAGGGGATGAGTTCAGCAGTGACGATAGTGAAAGGCAAACACTAGATTTTTCTTATTAATTTTTTTTCCCCATCTTAAAATGGACCTGTGCTCTGCAAGCGTTGAGGCTTGTAAGAAGGTGGCTGCCTGTGTCTGGAAAAGTGCCGCCCGTGGGGGATGCCTCTGCTGTTCCTGCTGCAGCAGCTCAGGCTATTACTATTTCTTCTTGATGTCACTGACTATCTTCAAAATTATTTTGCCCGTAGGTACTTTTTTTTCTTTGTTTTTGCCACTCCTCTGCACTTGAGGCTTCTGATGTAAAAAGTGTGAGGGCATGTTAATGTTTATTTGCCATTACAGGTATGCAGTTTCAAAGTCTATTACTTTCAGAAGGGATTCTCAACCCAAAGCAGACCTGGTTAACAAATCCAAAAAAGAAAAAATATTTTGTGGTATATACCCAGGATAAAATAAATAATGATTATGCAGCCATACAAGTCATGCCTGTACAACCATATTAAGAAGCTTTCCTTTAGCTGAGCACTCACTTCATGACAGTCAGAGCTGAAATATTTAATCTTGAGTACGGACTAACTACAGTTGTGTTACATGGCAAAAGAGAAAAAGTTGACTTTTTTATAAATAAAAACTTAGCTTGAGCTAAAGACACAAACTGCAGTTTCACTCTTCCTTCTGGCTGAAATAAACTCGTTAATCTTATAAGGAAGTTTGTCTCAAAATAAACAAGTTCTGTTTTGCTAATTGCATCTTTCTAATGTATCCTTTTTTCCAAGGTATCTGATGGTCAGGAGAATGCACCACCTACACCTGCACCCACCTCAGGAATTGTGGGTGCATTAATGGAAGTTATGCAGAAAAGGAGCAAAGCCATTCATTCTTCAGGTGAGTCTGGAATTTTTCTGACCTCACGGTGTCAGGTTTTCAAGAGTTAACACTTCTATGCAACATAAAACATTGTTGGAAAAAAGCATGGATTTCGGCATGTAGTCCAATACAGAATGCTCTAGGCAGACCCCTAGTGATGGGTTGAATGGTTACGTCGTGCTACTTTGAATTACTGGTGTATAGTAGTTTGCAGTAATACTGAATTAAAAATTACTAATCAAGGTTAATATCCTTATAAAGATTTTTTTTTTTTTTTTTTTACACACAACTGACTTATTCTTATCCACTAGATGTCTGATGAAATAAGTTGTCAAAATATTTTTGGAGGGAAGGTTTTTAATGCTTTCTGTTTCTAGAAGCAAAAGCTTCATGCTCTTAAAACTGTGGCTTCCAGTGTGCTTTGGATGCCACCTGCTGGATAGTACTCAGATAACTAGTGTTACTTGACTAGTCACATACTAGTGCTGGATCAACTTTTCACACTTCAGTGCTTGGAAAAAAATAAGGCTGCAAGAGGATTTGCATTTCTCAAATACCAGCCTGTAATAAATGCAGTTCAGTAGCTGCAGTGCAGCTGTTTGGTTACGTCTCTTCTGTTTAGGCTTTGATACACTTTTCTTCCAGAGCTTGCCTTGATACCAAAACTGCACTTGCAGTCTGCAGACCGTTTGACTAAGTGCAATATAGTTTGTTGATTTGCTGCCCTATGTAGCAATCTCCAATTTCAGTACTTTACATAAATTAAGTACCAGAAGGGTGCTAAATAAAGGATTTTCCTAGGGTAGGAAATGCTCTTGCCTAACAAATAAGTAGTTCAATTTTAACAGGCTACAACTTTTAAATTGTGATACATATAAAAATAGTGGAAGGCTGAATAAAGTTAACAACAAACATTGATGTTGAAATTGATGTGCATTACACAGCTTAGAATATTCCAGTAACCGCAACAGACTTGGCTCACAAAATTTTTTTATCTGCTTGTACGGTAAACAGAAATCCTGTTATGTAGTAAACCTGGGGAAGCAGTTCTTACGTTTCAGAAATTAATCTGTCCTTGAAATTTAAAATCCAGTCTGGAACAAGCTGGCCACTCTCACATTCTCTAAGAAAGATTAATAAGTAGTAAGTGTTAAATGAGAACTTCTGATTCTTTTTCTCATAGCAGAAAACGAGATACATTTTTCCTACCTTGGGAAAGGCGTGAGAAGGGAAACAAATTAGATTTAACTTTCAGCCAGTATCTATCTAAACTGAATGTCATGTCTAGAAATCTTAAAATAGAGTATTGCCACATGTATTGTCGTGACCTCCTTAAACTGATTGTTCTGTTTTCAGAAAGTTGTGGGAGAAATCAATAACACTTCTTGTCATGTTAATTTGGTGCATGCAAGTGACTTGCTTTTTTTGTCTTACAGATGAAGATGAGGATGAAGATGATGAAGAAGACTTTGAGGATGATGACGAATGGGATGATTGATCATATATTATTATATATATATTTTTTAAGGTGAATGATATACTAAACACTACTTTCTGTCTATGGATTCTGTAAAATTATCATGTAAATGTTCTACCAATTTGCTGTATATTTTTGTTGCCTTTTGCTTTTTTATTAATCTGTGCAATACCTCATTTAATCTGTAAAGGTTTGTCATAATCCTCTACAAAGCTACTCCCTGTTAATGTGTGCAAGTTTACACCTGGATGATCATGTACATGTGAATACTTTCCATTCCATCAATAAGGGAGTTTAAATGTAATATGTGAGACTGACAAAAACCTTAATGTAATTTAGTTATAATGCAAGAAGGAAAACACTATTTTCATACCCTACTTTTTCTGTATCTAAATTTTCTTATTAAAACCTAGTATAGCACTATGTTCTTTAAGTGATGCAGCTCTTAGTTTATTTAGCCCCTTCATTTCAAATGCAATGCTACGTGAATGTTGAGGCTGGTTTATACTATTGCATGGTTTCAAATACATCACAACATTGCAGTTCAAATTTTAGCAGTATGCTTTACATAAAACAAAATCACGACAGAAATGCACAGCTAGTTGTGAAGATTACCTTGCCCTAACTGTAGCAATACTGACTGCTATTGAGCAGCAGTAGTAATTAAATCCTTCAACTAGGGAACTCTCTATCTGAAGTTAAACAGGGTGGCTTTACATTGTAATAGTGGTAAAAGCATCCTTGATGCAGACAAGTTCGGTCTTTTTTTTTTATTTTTTTTTTTTCCCTTCCCAGCTCTTACTTTAAGAATGAAGAAGTGTAAATTACTGGGGGCTATACTGGAGGCTGGCAATCGCTACAGTTTGATTTATTTTTAAAATCAATTTTATGTGGTTTTCAGGCTGAAGGGCTGCGTTTAATGCTTGCTTCAATAATGTTTAATTACTTTTTAAAATTTGTAGGACATTGGTGTACTAATAAAGTAAACATAAGTGGTATTACTTTGCAGTCTTTGCGTTATGGTACACAACAAATTCCGAAACACCAATCCTACATCCATAAAGTTGGAAAGCCATTAACTCAATATACACTTTGAATAAGTACTGAACTTTATGGAAATATTCTGTCTTCATATGTTGGCTTTAAGACCAAGGGTTGTGATGAAGATCAAGAACCCGATTCACAAGAATAGTATTTGAATAAGTGGATGGAAAATAGGATTCTCATTTCACAGCTTGCACATTTATATAAGTTGTACTTCGTAGTGCAGTAAACATTGGCATATCTGCCTATTACAAAATACTAATCTATGCTATGTGGGTATTTAATATCTGCAGCATTAATTACTGTACTTACTGTAACTTTCAGGTAGAAAATCTTTTTTAAAACCACATTATCTGGCACGGACTGTTTAGTTAAGTCAGTCATATTTGGAGCGTAGTTAATGCATAGCGTCCTGGGTCTTTGACTGTAGTCAAGCTATCAGACTAAATTTAAGTTATCGGAATTGTATGGACTGAAACCCAGTGATGAACCTGATCTTGACAGGCTGGACCTGCATGATACGGCTTGGATTTCTAACCCAGTTATAACCTAGTCTTTAGCGAATTAATTTAGTCATATGAGAAGAAAGGAAAGTTGCTGAAAAGTAGTGGGCGAGGTAAGGTTGTAGTTAAATTATTCAGAGGATGCTAACTTCCTTCCAAGAGTAATTTAAGCACATAACTTGAGGAAGAAAATTTCCAAGTGGTCTCACTTTCTTGCGGTAACTTTCGCATTGCCCTCTGCTGCTAGAAACACTTCCTACTAGCTTTGCTGCTGTAATGGCTTGAGCATTGGATCAAGTGCAAGTGCAGCCTGGGGTAGCTAATGGCAGTGGAGTTAAGAACTTGTGTATAAGGAAAATATTTGTATGGCTTTCATATAACTTCTGGCACTGCTCCCTTATTTTTTATTGCATATAGGGCATTTTAAAATTAAGCAGATGAGGCCTAGAGGTTTTCCTGACATGCTACTTGTTAGATATGTTTAGCTGTTATGTTCCCAGAATTGGAATTTCTGTAATATAGTTAATAATTAAGCATCACAGTTCATTAATCAAACTTCTATTCCAGGTTTTGGGAGCTCTGGAGTTACCTTACTGAATAAAAGTTTGATTTGTAGATACTGGCCAAAGACAGCTTTTGGTTTTTCTATTTCTTTTTCTTCATACAAAAAGTACACTCACATTCTGTGGTGTCCAGGTTACTATTTACTTTAAAGTAGTGTTTGTACATGATAAATTTCGGGCATAAAGACTGCAATGGCAGTTAAGGTAGTCATAACCGCATGCTTCAGCACTCCGCCACTTGCACTATGAGCAGAAGATAGCATTTCATGATACTGGTGCATTGTTGCTAAACATTGTAATGAAGGCCTCTCTTATATATTCTGGTTAAATGACTGTCCAGATAGCCTTAGCAATTAACGAACTAGCATGAGGCTTTTGTATCTCAACACTCTATGTGCATAGACAATATCAGCTAGCCACTTGTACGTATGAAATCCGTAAACTTCTCAATCATTCAGTTTTCCATTTATTGAACTGAAATTTTTAGTATGTGAATTTTTGAAATGTACAGTGAATAGGATGTTGCACTGGTGGCAATTCATCATGGAGCATAATAAAATTAATTTGACCCAACTAGCGTAAAACTGTGTGGTTTGTAAGTGTTAATTGTGGCACAGCTTTTAAAATAGATCTGCATATTGATTGCACGCTTTAAAAGTAACTTTGGTCGCCTAGCCAAGTTCACAAAGCAGTAAATAGCCGCTGTCAAATCGCAGTCGTTTTCATGTCTGTGGAGAGTTGGGTTGTGCTAGCGAATAAACACAATGAGTAAGAATGTGACACCCTGTCCTCCTGGCAGATCTCACAGCTGCTCAGCAGCTTCTCTGGAAACAGCTACTGCTGCAGGCAAGTGCAGTAATCCAGCAACAGTTCAAGGTCAAACAAACATGGCTTCGCTAATAAACAGTCTAGAAGGAGTACTAAACAGTTAACTTGTCCATGAATGCTCTAACTTAGGAGGTTTTTACAGATGTAAATCTGTCTTGCGTGTTGTCATGTTTGAGCTCTGGACACTTCAGACGTTTGCTTTCTTCCTCTAAAGCTGAAGAGCTGAAGAGTCCAGCATTTCAAATTTTTATCTGGTGTACACTTTCTTTTGAAGTTTAGTACTTCTGTGGTTTTCAGGCCTCAAGTGCAAGGCAAAGTTGGAATTGTTACAGGGTGTGCTGAAGTATATCATTATTTCCTCTCCACTTAGTAAACAGAAGCTTAAAGCATACTTTTGAAAGGAGACTTTTCCTTTCAATTTTTTTATTTGACAGTGGTTACTTTCCCAAGTAAGACATATGTAAAGAGGAAAAAGGAGGAGAGATCCTTTTGTTTTTGTTTAAGACTGTAACCAATCCGCTGCAACAGCCTTTATCTAATCATTAGAGGAATTCCTGGTCTAATTAAAGTTCCTGAAGCTTAAGTACAGTGATAAGCAGCTTTATTTATAGAAAAGTGAAAATGGTTTAGGGAAGCTTAGAAGATACTTAAACCTCTGTCTCTCAAAGGACCAGCGTAACCCTCTAGCGCTGCAGTAAGGACTCCTGTTGCTATGTACTTGTTTACTGCCTGCAGTTTTCTTGTGAGTGAGAAGAAGGAAAGGGTAGGGTAGTACGAACTAGAACGTGAGCTGTGGAGGTTTAATGTCCATGTTTAAGCCTGACACTTCTCTCTAAGGTAGTGTTCGAAAGTTTGAGGATGTTTATACAGTTATGGAAGAGACTTTTTTCTTTTTAATCACCAAACTGCAATGGCATGTCTGCTGTTTTGTGCTTGAAAAAATAAACCATTAGTTGTTTGAAATCACAGATTTGAAATTAATGCCAGGTACATGTTGAGAAGTAGAATTACTGCATCAATAAATATAAGTTGTTTTCTGACAAATTTTATTTCACGCTGAATTTTACAGTATTTGTGGAGTAACCTGCTAAAATGAGCTAGAATAGTAATTTATCAGGTATTCAAATTTTTCTCTAATGTAGTTTTGGGTAATACCTGCAGGACTTACCCATCTATAAGCAGCCTAATACACACCTGAAATTGTGAAGCTTGATCTTTTACATTTATTGTGGGTTTTATCTATTAGTACTGACAAACATACTTAAAGGCCTTTTTGCTAGTGCTCTAAAGAGTTTCTGGAGTCTTTTTGGAGTTAAATTCTTGAGCCATTACTTCATGTGTGTGTTTTTTTTCCCTCCCTGAAGCTTAATCATCTTTTCTGAGTTTTGCTACTTGAGCAGTACGAATTTTAAACTTGTTACTAGAGGATCAGATGAGGGGGTGTAAGGTTTTCTGAGGAAAAAACTTCAGAGAAGTTTTAAAAACCAGCACAAGTTCAAAAACAGCCATAAACCCGCACTGTATTTTTATATGTGCCAGCTGGGGGACACAATACAATCCAGAGTTTAAAGCTTAAGAAATATGATAATGCTTGTATCGTATATCAGACACAAAGTGTTCGCTTAAATGATGTCGGCAGGCACGCAAAATCAGGAATTGGCTTTTCTGGATGTTGATGCCAAAAAAACAGGCAACTACCGGAGCAGTTGAGCTGGATTTGGAGCCCTTTGTTGGTAGATGGAGCTTTCCCAGATGCTCGGGATACAAGGTACGCAGACTGACAGACTGTTGAGAAACCTGCATCCTTTTTTCTTTTCTTTTTTCCTTTTTTTTTTTTTTTTTTTTTTTTTTTTTTTTTTTTTTTTTTTTTTTTTTTTTTTTTTTTTTTTTTTTTTTTTTTTTTTTTTTTTTTTTTTTTTTTTTTTTTTTTTTTTTTTTTAAACTAGATGCTATTTTTTAAACTAGATGCTACTGTAGAATTTTTCTGGTTAGAATAGTCTTTTGGACTGTTTCGTCATCAAGGGAAGAAATGATCTTCAGCATATAGTTCTTTGTCGGGGTTATGCCTGTTCAACTGTCAGCAGAGAATCTGTCTTTATTTTGAAATTCAAAAAGAAACGGAAGAAGCGGTCTAGACGCAGTTAACATAAAACATGTTTTCTGTGGTTAGTTTCCTGAGGGTAATGTAAGTGTGAAAGGCAAGTGGCTAAAGCAGAAATCTGCTAGGTAGTAACACTCTCTTTCAAGGTCCTACATCACGAATTAAGTTTTCACCAGTAGTAGCTTTAGTATCTAATCCTTAGAGAATATATTACTAAAACTCACCTGCTGTCCCCAAGACAGGTAAGAGGAAGATTAGTTCTGGAGGGCAAGCGAGCCCCTTTGCTGTCAGTTGTGTTAGTGCTCAGGCCTGCATTTTGTATTTTTGACCACGCTAATGGTGGGTTATCTGGTACAAAAACAAACAGCAAACTCTTTGTATCAAAGTTGGTGCCAAGAGCGCGTGACAGGGAAGACGCAGACCATGATACTGCGGTTGGGTTTGTTTTTGAAATGGGGATGCTATTGATTAGTTCTCAGCATCCCACCCGGCTCCTATCTAGGTTCTGTGCTGCCTTTTTCATATGTGAGTCGATACGCTTCCTGGATGAAAAGCGTAGCGGGATGGTATCTGGGCCTTTTAGTTTCTTCACCATGTCCACAATTTGCCAAGCAGAAATAATACATCTTTAGAAGTATTTCTAGATGACTTTTCCAAAACTTCCGTCTGAATGGCATACTGTGGTTTGGAGAGGGAAATACCGATTTTCTTGGCAGGAGGTCTCCCCGCAGACTCTGTGTTCTTAGAAAAGTATTTGAATGTGGCACATTACATTGCCTGGCTCAGGAGCAGATCAGCAACCCATCACATGTGGGTTACTCCTTATGGAGAAAATTGTACTTAAAAACCTCATGTATATTCCTTATGAATTACCCTATGCAATGCAAGCTATCAGATAAAACAGAATTCTTCTCAGACTAGGAAAAAAAGGAAAGCTACCAACAAAATTTAAGACCTCAGCCAGCAAGATGCCTGGGAAGAAGGCACAGCCCTACTAGGGTTTTTTAGTGGCCAAAATGGAGATCAATACATACCAAGAGTGTTCAGAGACCTTGGGGGGAAAAAAATAAAAATACCTGATTACAAGTCTGCAGAAGGACCAACAGAGTCCAGTAAAGCAAGATGAAGAAAAGAAAAACTGTATGAAATCATTCTGTAATGTTTAAAGGATCCCTTTTGTGCTATAACATCCTCCACGCTGGCCTTACAGGAGCTGGGATGCTCTTCTGACTCCTGATAAACTAATGTCCTACCCAGATAACTGAAGTGTCTCTTTCTCGCAGATACATTATCGCATCTCGGCCCTTACTACTCTCGGCCATTCTGGTCTTCACTACCAATGTCTTACTCCTGGACAGCTCTCCAAACCTCATCATAAAAATAGAGTTAGCACAATTGCCTAACAAATACCTTCAGCAGCCTACAGCATGCAGCTGTTGTGTAACGCGTGAGCCATTTCAAAGTGAACGGAAGTTGTCCTGAAAATGGGGAAAAAATGGTCTTATCTACATACTTAGCTGAAGAATAGTGGGAGATATTAAGTGACGAATAGAGAAAGCTTTGCACTGATTGCTCTAACGAGCAACGTGAGAGATGGGTGGCTGGTCAAAGGATAGCTGTAATCCAAGATGCATTCTTCATCAGGAGTCAACCCAACATAGATCACTGCTGGCATAGAAAACAAAAAAAATACTGGAATCGTTCTCTGCTGCTGGGCACATTGCCTGGTTCATTGTGTGTGCTGACTTTTTAGGCTACGGACCTCAGGAAATCATGTGGGCCTTGGGCAGCGACCGGTCAGGATGAACATTGTGGTTCCACTATTTTATGTGAGGAATCTGCCTCCTCAGTCAAGCTGCCCATCCAGTCTAGAGATGATATCTGGATTTGGAATGAGTTTAGAGCAGCATTCCTTGTACCTTGCATTGTGGATGCCAGCTGACTAACCGAATTACCTTCAGCTACACTGCAGTGCAGAGGATTTAGTGAGACTGTGTATTCTGCCAAGTAGAAATGAATTGTCACACTGTTACCTGCAGACATAACATATCTATAGAATCATAGAATCATTGAGGTTGGAAAAGACCTCTAAGATCATCGAGTCCAACCGTCGACCCAACACCACCATGCCCACTAAACCATGTCCCTAAGCGCCTCATCTACTCGTCTTTTAAATACCTCCAGGGTTGGGGACTCCACCACTTCCCTGGGCAGCCTGTTCCAATGTTTCACCACTCTTTCAGTAAAAAAATTTTTCCTAATATCCAATCTAAACCTCCCCTGGTGCAACTTGAGGCCATTTCCTCTTGTCCTATCACTAGTTACTTGGGAGAAGACACCGACACCCACCTCGCTACAACCTCCTGTCAGGTAGTTGTAGAGAGCGATGAGGTCTCCCCTCAGCCTCCTTTTCTCCAGGCTATGTTTCCTGAAAGGCTGTAGCTGCAACCCCCTGATTGAAATAAAATGCTGCAGTAGCTGAAGTTGTTGGTTGTGTTCCTTGTGTTTTCACTGTCAGAACAGCCTTTCTGTTGGTCCTGAAATCCTCCAGAAGTGTGATACAATATGAGATCATTACAGATCTTCGTGGTTCCTAACCTTCCAATAAAACTAGATTATATACTTCCTTATGTCCTTCCCCAAGCCATTTTCAGCACTATGCCTCTTACCTTTGGCCCATTCTTCAGATGTTCCCTCTGCATAGATAGAACTAGTGCCTTCTGGAAGACAGTAAAAAGACAAACTATCTGAAGATTTGCCATCTTGTCCATTCTTTGCCATAAAACTCATTCAGGTTGTTAGCAGGAGGACAGTGCCGTGGATGAAGCTGCTGCTGTGTGTGGCAGAAGCATCTTGTCTAACCTCAAGCAGATTCTCTCTTGGTGCTCTTTTGGAGGTGACTCCAAAGAGTGGTGGCCACCAGGGAGGACTGTCTACATGGGGTAGCTCAGCAGTGCGTACAGAAACCTAAAGTGAACATCATGGGGGTCATGTCCCCACTCAACAGGCCCCATGGCTCAGCATTCAAGAGATTTAGCTGTATTCTCTCTCAGAAATAGATGATGTGTTACTGAGAAATCAGGGTGGGATGCATCCCAAAGTAGGCTCCTACATTAGTCCAACTCAGTCACTCTTCAGACTTTGTTTATCTCCATTGGCTGTAATGAGAGTGTAGACATCCATTGAGCAGGTAGGCATCCGTACTTCAGACACAGACGTAGGTGTCTTATCTGAAACCAGATCTCATCCCAGCTTGCCCTGTGCCTCAGTTGCCCATCTGTGTAATGGTGGTAACAGCATATCAAAAGTAATGCATATAAATACATACAGACTGTGGTACAGCAGTCCAGACATGACACTTAAAATATTTTTAAATGCCATTTTACTTGTTAAAATTTAGTTATCTCAATTCTCAGAACAAAAACATTAGGTCAGACTTCTTTATTTCTATTAGGCCTGGTTTTCAGAATCAGCAGCCATTTTTAAGCTCTCAAAAAGAAAAACAAAACCCACCTGAATCGTGTCTGTAAACCAGAGTTAATCTGAGCAGGTCGATTATCTCTGTGTGCAAATATTGAGTCATACTCCAGTGTTGCCTTAAACTGTGCTTTTGAATTAGTGTCTCCTATGTGATCAGAACACTGGAAACCCAGCCACAGCATGCGGTTCCCCTCTGATTTAGTTTTAATAAACTAAAAAAGTTTTAATAAACTATGTGAAAAACCATGAGTTTTGGGACTTAAGGTTATAGAGCAGTTGCTAATCCCATGGTTTACAAGTGAAATGTGCTCAGCAGGTTTGCAGCACACCCTCTCACAGCAGCTCCCATCAGGAGCGCTGCACTGTGATTGACGGTGTCAGAAGCTTAACTGATCCCGAACAGGGAGTCCTCGCCAGGGCGAGCCACCCGAGCCCGAGAGCGTGATTATTGCAGGCAGCATTTGTACGAGCGGCAGCAGCTATGTATGGCCCTATCGTATGGCCACTCAGCTCTGCCTATTTCATCTATCAGACTTCCTTGCTGATTGACTATGAACAGTCACACATTTCGCCCTAAAGATGTAAAGAACATTAGTTTCATGGGTGTAACTCATTATAAAATCGCAGGAATTGGTGCCTCTTCTGAATCCCTGCAGGTTTGCAAGACCTAAGGGTGCAGCAGTGCTGCTGCCATGTTTTCAGAAAGCTCAGGGGCCTCGGAAGGTTTAGGTACAGGAGGCATTCTGTTTATAGTTTGAATTTACTGCAGCTCTGAGTGTGCTGGCTTCTGCTGGTTTTGTCTTACTGCCTCATCTGTCTCTATCATCTCGGTTTGAAAGGGGCCATCCTGTTTTCATCAGGGTGCATGTTAAAGCTCTGACTTTATTTGAGGAAAGGCAGCCAATAGCTCTGAAGTGTGTGATAATATTTTTGCTGCGGGATGATAGTCACACTCTATATCCCCCAGCCTCTCGGATCATCATGGGACATTAGGAGACATTGTGACTGGACGCAGTTGAAATCAGATTGATTTACCTTCCTCTATTAAATTTCTTTTTTACTATTTGCACTTGATAAATACTACAGCCATAGGGTAAAAATGTGTCAGCTGTTTCAGCTGAACAATGTGATCCACGCTTACTTAAAACTGTCGGACTTGCCGTATATTTGAAGATCCCAACTAAGATTTTATTAATCTTTCTGCATAATTTTCAGTGAACAGCTGCACTGTCAACTTAGAGACAGAGAGGTCTTCCAAGAAACACAAGGGCAAATGTAGCTCTTTAAATCTGACCTACTGTTTTATTACTATGAAGACAGTTGGGTTCTAATTTAGCAGCATCTGTTTTGCAGCATTAAAGAAGGAAAAAAGAAACAAAAACTTGATCTTTTGTGTTGCTAATTTGCCTGAAACTGGCAAAATGTTTTTGCCCAACACAACTTCTTAAGGTCTTGCTAAACAGAAGCTCATAGACATACTAATCCCAAAGTTTTTAATTCAGTTTATTGGTTATTCTCTGCACGCATGTGCCAGCATTTTGTTCAGGACCTCTAAGCATTTTCCTAACACTAACCAGATTGGACTGCAAGAGGTTCTGTAAAGGGTTCAGGCAATAAAATGTTACTGCTCCAGTTGTAAATGGGAAAGGCTCATTTCACCAAGGCTTTTGCAGAATTTTGTGATAAAGGTATGCGCTCTACCCATTGCTCCTTATTTCCAGCAGCATTACATTTTATCCAGTCATGAAATCTTTCCACCAAGCTGTATTTAGAACTACTAAACTGGAGTGAAGTCATGGTATGGACTCAATCAGTCAAACTGTTGGGATGTTCTGGAAATAGACGGGATGGGAGCTCTGCAACAGCAAATGCAGTGGTATGGCAGTACTTAACTAGCAATAGTCTCAGTCTCAGAGAGGCATATGTGTTTAATTGGTGTGATACTTCAACCACAGGTTTGGTAAGGAATAGAGCTATTAGTTTGTAGAGGGTGAGTCCCTATAGGATTAGTTTTTATAATGTTCGTTGAGCAGCTCTCATGTACCATAGCTACCTGCTGGGGACATATGGTATGGGGTTGTCTCTGCATTTCATCACTGTTTCCTCTTAAATGTATGCTATCTCAGAGAAGAACATAGCTGTTGAGCAAAATATAAGGTTACATTGGAGATGGGAGCATCTGAAGCAATCTGCACAGTATGTACGATCAAAGCCCCCAGACTTCTCTCTCTGGCGCACATGAGCGTTTGGCAGAACTCAGAGCAGAAACAAAGACTGGAATTACAGGCTTGAGAAGGGATTTGTTAGGCTATCTGAGGCAGCGCCAGTTACACAGAAAGACATCAGTCTGTACGGGAATATATCAAGAGATCCACAAGTTCATATTACAGTTTTGGCAATTCTTGCAAGCTGGCAAAGCATTTGGCCTTTGTAACGGGGGTAATTGTTTGGCTGTCCGGAGGCTGGATCTGCATAAAGGAAATACCCCTATGGTACTGGAGAAGGCATTTAAAATAAAAATCAGGCTGATTCTGCATGCTGCATTATATCTATCAAATTCTTCTGGTAGAGAATTTTTAATACCAGAACAAACTTACTTTCTCCTCTGAGTTGCAATTACATATTTTATATGTGGTGCAGGTGATTATGTAGCTGCTTTCCAATAAAATCTGTAAAAGAGATTTTTAGAATACAGAAAAGCAGCAAATCTATATTAAAAATGCTTTGTGGATTTTTTGCTTTAGAGAAATTAATGCTGAAGAACATTTATTTAGATTCATAGTGGAAGTTTTATCTTTCTTTATCCACCAGATAAACCTCTCATTTATGTTTATCACATTTCCAACCACCAGGACAGGACCCTCTACCTGAAACACATCCAGGGATTTAAAAGCCTGTGTGGCGTCTGCTAGGAAGTACATTCTTCATCAGTAGCGAGACATAAGATGAAAAGATGTCTTGTTCTTTGTTCTGGTTCAGAGCCAGTGGGAAGGAAAAGCAGCTTGATGGAGCTTTGATTCAGGCTGTCTTCATGGTTTAGGCTCGGCTTTTCCTTACCTCTTGTACTTACATCTTCCAAGACCCGAGCAATACCAGATGAGGATCAAAGGGGAAAGATTTTGACATAACAATGTGGAGCTCAGCACAGAGACATGTGAGGGAAGGATTGACATTGATGAGAGCACCCTGAGCCCAAGCTGATAACACTTGGATCACACCGAGTATGTCTCTGAAAGAGTTATTAAACAGACAAATGTCCCAAAGCAAACGCAGGAAAAAGCAAGCCTCTTCTGTGCAAAACACTGAAATGAAGAGAAGGGGCAGCAGGAGAAAATAGATGTGTTCGGACCTGCTTCCTCCATCATTTTGAAAGTGGTAATTGGAGGAATGGGAAGAGACATGGAAAGAAAAAAGGAAAACTGACCATAGTTAAACCTTTCTTGGTGTCGTGCAGCGTGGAGGCCAAGCTGGTGAGAAAGCCCTTCAAGTGAAAAGTCTGATCACTGGCAGCATGGTGCCCACCTCCGTCTCACAGCAAGGTGATCCCTTACATACCACTGGTGGAACAGCAAATAAAGGGGTATAGCATCCTTAGTTCCTCATATATATTTTTATACAGCCTTCCGCCCTGTACTGCAGTGGGAGTCCTGCTCACAAGCAGCCATGTAGATAGTGTGCACGAAATTCTGCCACTGGTTAGCTCAGTGTTTGCATTTTGAAGCGTTATAGAATATCTGGTGTAAGAGGCAGGAGATCAGAGTAGAGCTACAGCTTCAACAGCGTTTCCAGACTAAATCCTTGATTTCACTTAAAAGCTGACTGTAATAAATTATGCAACTCCTGATCAGCCTCCAGATCATTCCAAGACAGTTTCAACTAAATCAGATGTGCTGCTTTTAAAGTATGATGTTCTGTGTCAGAAAGAACGTACCCAAGTCCATTGCTTGCTTTTAAATGCCAGCAATGACCCTGGAGACCTCCCGTGACCTCAGGGCAGCAGGCAGCATCTCTTGCTGGCAGAAAGACTGGAACGAGGTGGACACATTTGAATCTTCTTTCTCCTTTGCACAGAGATCATTGCAGCTCTCCCAGCCCCCGCGAGAGGACTGAATGGCCCTGCAGAGGTTTTCCATCCCATGGCTTGTTGAAGAACTGAACGGTTTCACCATTTGCTCCAGGAAGAAATGAACCCTCCAGATTTCTTCGTGAAAAGCAAATGAGAGAGAGAGACACGCTGAATCTGCCCAAGAGATGCATTAGCCTTGAATTTCAAACAAGGAAATGTCCTATAAACAAAGCTACAGTCAAACTGTAAATTCTCTTGAGACCACCACTCCATTTCGAGAGGGGAGTAAGTATTTATCAGCTTGGAAAGAGGCTAACTTGGAAAGCAGGTGTTTAAACATTCATTGAAATATGACAGAGTGAAGTTCAGGTCTTCGTTTTGAGTGGTCTCGGGCATGTGAGTCCCACCACAACAGCAGCACTTGAGACCCAGAGGCTCAGGCTGGTTCTCACTCTGATCAGAAATTCCGTCCTGGAAGTGATGAATTGGCCCATCCCTGAGGAAAGAACCGCCTCTGCACCTATCACCTCATTACCACTTTATCCCAGGGGGCACTACCAGTGTCAACACAACAATGTGACAGTATCAGAAAACTGACAGGCAAAGCAAGCAATGGGAGAGCAATATTGGGTCATGCAGATCCCCAAATGTGATAATGACCCCATATTCCCAGTTACTCACAACCGTCTCTTCTGGTGGGGAATATAGCCGAGGAGCTGCGGAGCGACACATTGCAGGAGGAATAGTTGACTGCTTCAGAATTAATCGTGCCTTTGGTGGGATCACAGCTAGCTAACATCTGCAATGAGCTATGGGCCCTATTAGCTTTCGAATGGATGACCGTCAGAGGACCCAGTACCCTTATCATTGAACAGGTCGGGTCACCCTGCATTTAATTAAACGGTAGAACGAGATACAGCATTTTGTAGTATTAACATGCTATACAGTCACTCACAGGTGAGGACATGCACTGTCACTCTGAGGTAGCCAAACGACGACCCTCCAGTGTGAATGATCCTCCATGTCCAATGTGGTTGATGATACAAAAAGTAATGGGCTTACTTTCCACCTGAGAAGATGACGAAGCACTAAGGAAGACTTTCCAATGGATGGTTGTTTAGGGAGACTAGGATCTCCATCTATTACATATTTTTAAGGACTGGTTTAGTTATGTTTGATCTTGTCTTGGAGCAAAGGCCACTCTGGAAGTGCTTTCTATAACTAATTTTTATGCCCTACAGAAATAGGAAGCTGACACAACTTGCTCAATGCCCTTGAGGCACGCCATGTCTCATAGCACGGAGCTGGCAGGGCGGGATTAGAGCTCAGGATTGTCTGACACCCAGCTGTGAGCTCAGTTCTCCATGTGACCTGTGGGATTCATCTCAGTGGGAATTTGAGAGCGGGAGCCAGTGGCACGGTGGGGTGACGCGGGCTGCTCAGCTGTGCTGGGCTATCAACATCCGCAGTTCTGTTGTCACAAAGAGCTCAGGGTACGGATCCAGAACAATTTAAGCCAAGTTAAATCCACGCTGCCCAATGCTGTCCTCCCTCCGTTCCTGGCCAGAGGTTTCCACCACCTCCCCTGCACCAGCAACACCGTGCTGAAACTGCAGTGAGAGGTCTGGGAAACCAAACCAGAACAGTCTTCCTTTTTGTTTGTTTGGTTTTCTTTTTATTTGGTGCTGGTTTACCGCCCTGAAATGACTGACTGCAGGTTTGGTGCGAGAGAGGGGACAGCAATGCACAAACAGGCAGGCATGAAGCAGGCAACAGGGACCACAGCAGTGCTCATCCAGAGCTGCAAAATTGTCCTGGAGCTGCTCTGACTGATGTAGCACCTAAAATCCAACTATTAGGATGTTTGGAGTGATTGGATCTCACTTAGGCTATTTTTGGTACCTCTAAACTATAGCAGAGACTAAGTTTAGCTCATGACTGGCTAGACAGAAGATAAGCCTGGCATGGGATGTCAAAAGTCATGTAACAGGGGCTAGTGATGCACCCAAACCTGCGTGCTAAACCGGGATAAAAGGCGGGAATATTTGCCCCGCCTGAGTGCTGCCTGTGCAGTCACACACCTGGCCTGGCGCTGGTGCCTGTCTCACCGGCTCGCAGTATGGGCAGAGTTTGCCTGTACCTGCCCGCCCTGCACAACCGAGACTAACCTGCCGTGGCCAGGGCAGACTCGGTGAAGAGGAAAACAAAGAGCTGGAGTTCGGCGGAAGTGTTCAAGAACACATGAAACATGAGCACTGTTGCCTTCCAACTTGTTTGTGAAACACAGCAACACGTGCATGTATCACTGATTTAAAGAGCAGTAAGCTGAGACCGAGCAAAAGGAGTGACCCCACTCTGTGTACACATAAACACTTCCTTCAGGTGCCTGTGAAATTCACTGCTTTAACTGTAGCTCATTGACAGCCCTCAAGAACACTCATGAGTATGTTAATAAAAAAATAAAGCTATGGCTCCAAATGTTTCTCAGAAAAAGCCCTGGAAATAAAAACCCAGGAAATATTTAGCCCTTTATGGGAGGATTGACCTATGCTCTCAGCAGAAAGGCGTAACGGGGTGTAGAAGGGACAAATTTCTTACCTATGGAATTGAAACTTCAGGTATCTCCCACGCAAGAAAAATAGTCTGATGGATAGAGGTTATACTTGGTTAGTCTGGTGAAATTGTCTCCTAGGCCTCTCCTGGGAAACAAACCCAATTGATCCTCCTCAGGGTGCATAAGCATTTCTGACTGTCCTTTCTGTTCCTTATAGGCTTGTTTCTTAGGTGACTAAATGACAGAAATGGCATGTCTTCCCTTCGACAGCACTCTTGCACGGCCGAGTCAGCCTTGGGATTCCTGTCCTCAGAGTTTGCTTCATCTGCATTTACAAAATTTCCTGCACTGGGTCATGGGCTGTGTTTCTCTTACTGCTTAGAAATACACTGACACTCATCATATTCACTTATATTCAGCCTGTCAAAACATTCCTGTTAGCTAAAATAAAAATAAAAATAATGCATCTAATAGCTCTTGATGTCTGAGGATCTTGGAGCACACTTGAGTCTATGTGAACATAGCCTTGCAGTATTGTGAGGCAGATCAGTACTGATATCTCCAAGGCAAAGTAGAGGCACAAGAAATTAAGCAATATACCCCAGAGTACACAAATAGCAGAAGCACAGCCCAGGACATAACCTCAGTCTTGGCTCTGGGATACATGTTCTGGCTCTTACCAGAAACTCACTGAGAATTTTCACTGTGACAGTATTTTAAGGAAAGAGAAGCATCTTTCCCTGTGTTAGAGTTCTGTAGAAAATAATTCAATTTTTTGCCATTAAAAAGGCTTTATAAAATTCATTTTCATTTGAAGCTGAAAATAGTCAAATGTTACAGATGGTAGAAATAAATACACCTGACAGGCAGGCTGTTGCCCTGCTTTCAACAAGGGCAGAATTTTTCCATATCTCCATTTTTCTTTTGGACTGAGCCATCTTTTTCACACAGAACAGTTACATCTAGTCTGATAACGCACCAGCTACCCCACAGCCGGTTGGTGATGGTTGGTGACAATTGCCCTATTTTTCCACTATCTTCACAGAAAGTAAGCCACTCAACTGCTGTGCATTAGCTGCAGTTCGCTCTTTCACCTTCCAGTTTCAGCGCAAGGCTGAGTCCACCCAAAGCTGCAATGGACCTTCAGCCCATGCTCCCCTCGCAGGACAGCCCTGGCAAGCTGGGGAGCAGCACGGACCGGGGGGAAACGGCCAGTCCATGCTGGGAGCTACCCTGCCACAGCTAAACCTTACCAGTAGCCCACTTACTTCATCCAGATTCATACCTTCACTTTGCCCACCCGAGCTGTGATGGTACCCCTTGCCCGTAATCCTCCTCCTTTGTGGCTCCGGGTCTTGGCAGCTTGGGGTGAGGCTGAGGACTGGGAAGCCCAAGTCCCAGCCGAGAGGTGGGATGTTGAGATGTCTGTCCTCAGATGATGAAGGTCTTTTCTGACTAGCAGCTCTTAAACATGAGTCCTCTGTACTTCTAAGACCAAGAGAACTGTCAGATAAAATAAAATGACCAAAATACTGCAAAAATCACAGTCTGGTTCAGAAACTTCATTTAGAAGTGCCTAACTTGAAACATCGTCAGTGGGCTGACATTTTGCATGTCTGAAAAGAAAAATATCTCATGCTACTTATATAAAAGTGGCCACTCCAAATCACCAGGTGCTTCTAAAGAGCATCTTCTCAGTGACACAGGCACACAATTTAATTTCTGAGCAAGGCTTTATCTCTTGGTTGCAGGTTTTCTCCTTGTGTGTGAGGCACAACTATCACTATCCTATTCAAGAACGTAAAATTCAAAATGAATTCATTGAACCGGCAAGTCAAAGTAAACTTGTGTTGTAACTTCTGAGGAATGAATATAAAAATGAATTCTGTCTTAAGTGCAGGGTTTTGGAAATGGAGCTCTGTCAGACCAAGACAGTGTATGTACAGTGCTGGGCTTATCAATATGTGAACCAAATTCTGCTCCCTCTTGTAAGTATTTGGTTCCTGTTGGTATCAAGCGTAGATGGTATTAAGCCAGCATCTAGTAGAAGACTTTGGCTTCCATGTGATAGTCTTTTTCTAAAGTTACCTCTGACTTGCATGGATTTGAAAATAAAGCATCTTACTACAAATTGTAGGAGATTTTTACAACTTTCAATACTATTCCAGCTTGCAGATCCTGTGGAGTTATCACATTTAAGAGCATTAATATAACCATGGCAGGAGCTTCTGTGTTACCAGTTTCAGGCTTCTGCTGCTGAAAGCACCATACCATAGTATCCTTTTCATAAGCTTCTTGCATTCTTTTAACAGTAAGTTGGTGAATTTGCCCATTCTTTTTTAATGGGAATGCTGTTCCAAGAACCTCCTTGTTCTAAGATTTAGGAAATTTCTTCTCATTTCTGATCCAAATGCAGTCATGCACATTTTCTGTCCTTTTTTTTCCTATTGCTCTCAGTGTCCTGTAGCTCTTTCCCCCTCGCAGTATTTATAGACATGAGCTGAAATCCTTTTGAGCCTTTGTTTGACTAGGCTGATCCCACCACCTGTTCTCATCTCTCTCATAGGACAGCCTCTCCAGTTCCCCAATTATCCTAGCCATTTTCTGCCCCTCTTCTGATTCAAAACAATTTTTTCTGGCTGTTAGTTACTGGCATTGTACACACTCTTCCAGATGCTGTTTCACTTGGGCCTGCACCCAGGAATAGTTCTTGGAGCTACCTCTCCCCTTATATCCAGGCATTGCACATATCCCCTTCATGGCTACCTCATGGTAGTTATGTGTCACTCTCTAAACAACCTACAGACAAGTCCTCTCTGTTTTGGCTGTGGAGCTGCTCTGCCTTAATCATTACTTCCATAGATCTGATGAACTTCTGAGGAAACCATATGAGTGGTGGCATGGAAGTCTTGAATACTCACAGCTTCTCTTCTGTGCTGGGAGGGTTGCGCCTGTGTTGTGCTAGTGTGCGGGCAAGGGAGAGGCCTTGGCCATAACCTCCTGCTCCTCTCCACCTTGGGGCCTCCCATGCCCCGGGACATCCATTCTCCCACCACGCCATGCTGGGACTGTGCTGCACCAGCTCCTCTGGCTTCCTGGCTGCGTGCAGCGCAGGCTCGGCCTCCAGAAATGGATGTGGCTTCGCCTGGAAGGAGCCTCGTTGGCCACCTGCCCTGTTTGGTGGGAAGGAAGCACCTCTGTAGGGCTGTTGGACCAGCACCTCTACCCCCAGCTAAACCCCCCAGTTGCACAGCCATGTGTGTCACTGTCCAGAACATCTAACAGGGGACTCGGCAGGAGGCAGAAAACTTCCAGAAGATGTGGAAATAAAATCCCTTGGAGTTTTATGAGATCCTTTTCTTTCTGTAAGCTCAGACACTTCCCTAGGTGACGAGGCACAAACTACAGGGCCAAGTACTGGAATTACAGGTAACAGTCAAGCTCTGATATTTCTGGTGTTTCGGTAGGTCAGCTCTTTCGCACCATGTTACACAGCACGGATGCTCATATGGATACACGTTGTGGGGAAGGGCCAAAGCATGAAGCTGCAATGGAGGCAGCGCCTCCTTGTCGGACCACCTGGAGCGTGGGGCTTCACAGGGTGGCACAGCCTCCAACCACCACGCAAGGCTGCAGCCCTTGCCCGGTGCAGCTGGGTGGCAGATCACTGCTGCAGCGGCACCACAGCAGCCCACGGGGCAGGGTAGCTGTGGGGTGGTGGGAGGACCCCGTGTCAGTCTCAACCACAGTGTGAAGCTTGCGTGGCCTACGCAGTACCCAGCCCTCCCCTCCTGCCCCCCAGCCTGAATCTGGGGGAACACTCACAGGAGAGATTTGGCTCAGTGTAAATAGGGGAGGCAGGTTTTGCTTTTTTTCTTCCTTGGGAAGCTACAGTATTTCTGCTCGTCAATGGGCTGGTTATTTCTGCAACTCGTGAGGAGATAAATAATGTTCTAAGAATATATGGTCTGTTCCTAAAGACATTATAACCCATTGTCCTCTCCTGTCCCTTTACCTCTTCAGTGATAGCAAGCACTTAGTTATCCTTTGCAGCTCTTTTATTGCTGACCAATTCATTTGGACAGATTTTGGTGTGTTTGTTTCTCTGACTGGTCTTTGAGAACAAGCGGACGGCCACCCACTGCAGAGAGCCCTATGAGTCCAAACGAGGAGCACACCTGCATCCTGGGGCTCCCTTGTCCAAACACCGCGTCCAGCTCCGATGGGGGCACAGCACTGGATGTGGAGGAGCTGACCCAGGGGCCACCTTCCTTACAGGTCAAACAAGAGGCAGTCAGGCCTTCAAAGGAGATGATTTGCCTCCCTGTGACTCAAGGGAAGGGTACAGAAAGTGAACTGAGCTTACAGGCAGGACCTGGGCCCCAGGGGAAATGCGCAGTTGCAGGGTATTTGTTCCCCAGACGGGAACACAGCATGGCACCTCCTGGCTCCTGCTAAACCATCTTCCAGTCCGGGAAGGCAGCACAGTACCTCCCAGAGGGGTTTTGTATGCTTGTCATACAGTGCTCGCTTGCCTATTTGAAAGGAAAACAGATTGCTCCTTGGAAGTATCCATGAGGAAGCTCAGCGCTGTCAGCAGCAGGGCTGACACCCACCTGAGGAGGGAAGGGGGCTGCCTTTCCCTTCAGTGGGGCATCAAAACCTCAACAAGGTGTTTTCGGGGGCTCTGCCTCGTAACTCTGCAAATAGGAGACAGGCTTTGAAATGCCTCCAAGTGAAACTGCTGCAAAATTTATGTAGGCAGAAGGTAACTACCCAGATTAGACTTTGGCTAAGGCACAGGACTGACCGTGAGGGAGTGTGCCACAAGACCTTAAATAACCACACATGGCTGCCGCTTCCGTGACTTTATATTTTAGCTGAAACACTAATCTCCATCGCCAGAGCCGGCCACAGCACCAGAAAGGACCGATGAGCCACTTGTCAGCAACTGCAGTCAGCAGCTCCAGCTGAGCCTTCGCAAGGGCTGTGCCCATCGCCCTCCCCTTCTGCAAAAGAGTAACTCCAGCAGCTCTTACTGACCTGAAAGATGAATCTTACATTCCTTTTTCTAGGTTTTCTTATTCTTCTTCCGCATTCTTCTCTTCTCTTCTCTCATCTGCCACTTTTCAGTATTCATTTTCTTCTATATTGTCTTCTTTTCCTATATCAGTTTTCACCTCCCATACAGATAGTTTCCTCACTTCTCACTCTCCCTCTTTCCTTAAAGGCTTGGTTTTGTTTTTTTTAAACATTTTCTTGTCTTCCTCCAAATCCTCTCCATTGTGCTTTCCCTGAGTTCCCTCCCTATCTTTCGTTCTCCCTTGCAACTGCTTAGCTGCTTCTGGCATGATTAAACATTTTGCTGTTTCTCGTCCTTCACAAAGCTGCTGGGGACAAGGTCTGGGGTCGCAGGTCTCCTCCTGACTGTGGTCTGCGTTCTAGCATTGCTTCCATCCTCAGAAGATCCCAAGCTCCAGCTTCCATTTGGTCATGGGAGACTGACCATAGGTTGATTTTTATGCTATAAGAGCCTATGCAATTATAAAGGCAGCTAAAGACTAATTGTACGTACCGTATTTCTTGTGATACTGGGTCTAGAAATACTCACAAGTTGTTATGATCCTGAGGCAAGAGGAAAAATGTTGGAAAGTGTTTCAGTTAGTTATAAATTGCTTTTGGTATGTTCTAGTCAATAAATACAAAAGCAAAAAGGTATCATCTGCACCATTTTCTTGCCATAACAGTAACACTGCTGACAATTCACTAATGGATCCCCTCTCCGTTATGCTTCATTTCCCTCCAGTAATTTGTTCCTCTTTCTGGGGAAATCCATCTCATGAATATTTCTAGATACAAGCTTACCTGTATTATTTCTGTACCACTGCAATGTTGAGTAACCTTAAGTAATTACTTCTCTTTGGTGTGGTTTTATGTAAAAGAAGTACTAATTCTGTTATTTATTGTTGAAATGAGCAAACTGATTAATATTTAGTAGTGCTTCTAAACATATATCTCCTCTTGCCTTTCAACATTTTGGCCACTGCTCAGTTTTCTTCATGTTATCCCTACCTTCACGCTAGCTGAAGCACCCAGAACCATAACTAATCTGACAGAGGGAGATGTCTAGTCCTACATGAAGAAGGGCTATTCATGCCATCGCCTGTGATGTGATACCTCCAGCTGTGCATCTCCAAACGATATTGGCGCTGCTTCCACCATATCATATTGACAGTTCACACCCCGCTTGTTGTCAGCTGATATCATATGAAAGTCGTTTTACACCTGAATGCCAGACTGATTTTCAAGTTTCTCTGCCTGACTGAATGTCTGCACTGGGGTTATTTCTGCCTAGATACAGCAGTGTGCGGTTGTACGGAATGGATCTCAGTTGAATAATTCTGCTGCATCCTTAAAATATCTACATTAATTTTTAACCTTTAAGTCAACATGAACTGCAGCTCTATTCATCACCCACTTCCCCTTCTGTTAGATCAAGGTTTAGGACCTGGTACGCAACACCAGTGACTTGACACAGCCCACAGCTTAATTTTAGTTGTATATAGCCTTATGAACCTTTTTTCCCATGTCAGTATGAAACTGCACTAATATATGGGCTCAGGTACTATCCTCCAAGCAGACTTGATGGGTGCAGCTGAGAAAGATCTCAGGTTCTTTCCCAGGATACTTCCCTAATGCTCATGAGCTTGACACAAACATCTGGTAGGTTTTCACTCACAGAAACCCAGGACTGTGTCTGCTTGAAAGCTTCAAACCACATTTATTGTAAATTCATGGAAAAAAGAGAAAAAGAGAAAGAAACCACAGGTTGGTAAACTATTACATCTCAGTGTGAAGAACTTGTCCAGTGATGTGCAATCAGATATTGAAAAGAATATCTAAATAAGCAGCAATTTCTCAATAGAAATCTCATTAAATAAAAAATTATTTCCATATTTACAGATTACAAGGCAAATGTAATTAAAGCATTGTTTCATATTTAGCAGTTTTATGTCTTTGAAATAAGAGAAATGGTTTGAATCTAAGAGTGTGCTTTGGAAGCAGCTTGCTAGACAGTCTATGTTACCACCAGTGAATGGACGAGTAGCCTCCCCTCGACCACTGCAGTGCTCTGCTTCTTCTGTCATCCAGGCTTTCACCGAAGGGCTTCTGGTACCTCCACCTACGAAACAGGAGTGGGGAGGGTGTTCATTACATTCGCTGTACAATCTGGATGGCAAAATTCCTACCAGAGACACACTACCAAGAGCCCTATGCTACGCGCCATCTCCCATAACAAGCCTGAATCTGGGAAAGTACCCCACTTTTGGTCAAAATCACAGTCACACAGAAATCAGTGTGCTGAGAAAAGTCTGATCAGAGGAAAGCATCCTCCCAAGTGCTTTCTTATGCTCACATTTCTAAGAATTTCTTTTTATTAAATATATATATGTACTAAAATTAAATTGAGCTTGTGCTATATCTGAACCACAATCAGTTACTGGAATAGGATCTCTTACTTACCCGCCTTAATTGCTTTATGCTGCTTGCCCGAATTGCTTCCATAAGGTTGTCATGAAGCGACCTTTGTGGGGTGGAGGGACGGGTGGAGGGTCGTGAACCTTCCTCTGATTTTCTGTCCGAGACTGATTTTAGAGAATCTTTAATTTCTTTCAATATGCTGTTCTCACGTTTTTTGCTTTTTTTGCCTTTTTTCTTTTTCTGTCCATTCTGTAAGGCTTTTTTTGAGCTTTCTTGCTGTTTGATGACTTCAGCTATATTCCTGGTTGGTGCCTTCTTCTCTGGAATAACCGGGGGAGGAGGAGGAGGAGGAGGAGGTGGTGGGGGGGAGGAGGTGCT
>NW_008796110.1:3564934-3574868 GCF_000699145.1 Aptenodytes forsteri
GCTGACTTTTCACTGGTGGTGCTTTCTTAGGGAGCTTTGGAGAGGACCAAGGTGAGCTCTTAGGTGACACATAAGGTGAGGACCGAGGCGTCCCCTTCTGCAAGACTTTGGTCTTTGGATTGATAGCTCCGTCACAACCAGACTCTTGTTGCCGCTGCTCCTGCATACGCTTTTGCCTTTGTTTATCCATATTTCTTGTCAGGATACTTGTCATGCTCATTCTTGGGCCAGCAAGGTCAAAGTGGTATCCAAGCTTGACCAGAGTGGTGTTCTCTTTCAACAGTTTAACTATGTCCATTTCCACCTGGCTGCCCATGATGTGCCTTTGATTGTGGAACCGCAGTTCTGTTAGAACCTTGTTGTTCTGCAAAGCTCTCATGATGGCCAGCACTCCTTTGCCTGTGATAAAATTTGACTCAATATTCAGACTAGTTATATGCTGATTTACCTTTAACATACCAGCAATAGCTATTGCAACGTTGTCGTCAGCATGCGTGTTAGCCAAGCTGAATGACTTAACCACTGTGTTGTCCCTCAGGGCTTGGGAAAATTGTATAAGCATCTGTGAAGTGATGTTTTCAATGTTGTTCAGATTGACCTCTGTGGTGTCAGGGTCATTGCTCCTAACTTTTTCCAAAGCATCCTCAATAACTGTTGGATTTCCACAAGGATGGATGGCACTGCTTTTTAAGCTCAGATTGTCAGTGTCTTTTCCATCATGGCCATTGAGTAAGTTTTCATCGTCCTTTGTGCCATTACACTTTTCGTGTCTGATGTGGTCAGAACTCCTGCCATCCTCAGGTCTTTCACCAGCTGCAGCATTTTGCTTTTCCTCCTCCTCCTCATCACTCTCATCTTCATCTTCCTCCTCATCTTCTTCTTCTTCTTGTTCATCATCCTCTTCAGTATATGCCTCCTCAGACACTTCACTATTGCTTTCTGTGAAATATTCTTCTTGAATGTCTTCTGAATTGCCTTCGTCTTGCTCAGAATCCTGAACAGGAATGTAGGTGTGGGTGTTAAACATGATTGCAGTAATGTAGCTACTGACTTTTTGCACAAAAACAACTATCTTGAAACTATATAAGTTAATGTTGAAAGCTAAAAATAAATCCCCAGAAACAGTTAGAACAGAAAATGTTTCAGCACCTAACATCTTTTTAAGATTATTTCCTTCATATTCTTTAGAAGACAAATGCTTAGCATAAATTGGATCAGTTTTACTGACGTCAATGATTTCTGCCAACAGAAAATGTGATACAAGATATTGCAACATGGACATACTTCATGTCTTCTGTGTGTTGGCATGTCCACAAAGGTATATTATTTGGATCCTTGCCAGCAGAAACACAAGACAGCAATTTCAGAATGGACATGATCTATGAGCAACAAGTTTCTTCATTTCATAAGGATTAGACATCTGTGTCAATGCTCAGACTCCCTTGCATATGTTAGTGCATCTGAAAAGGCTAAAGACCGCCATGATTTAGAATACAAATAGTGTCTGCACGTGTAAACATGCATACCGACATGCAAAATAATACAGAATTAGAGGAGTCATGTCAAAAAGACTCTGGATGCACTACATGGGCTATACACACTTAGAAGCTATTTGTGAAGAAAAGATTCAGACACATTCCCACAGGTAACAAGTACTCACGTCAATAATCCCCAAATTTCTTCATGTTTGCCAAGAGCTAAGACTGTGCTCACCGACAGCTGTCACAGGTCACCTGCCATACTGTAACTCATTATAACTCATTGCCTACAGCGTAAACTGGTTGTTTTTCTAAAACCCAAGGTTATTTTAGTGTTTTTGGTGGGCACCCAGAAGGCAACTTTGGAACCACTTCTCAAAGCTCTGCCTGGTACCCTTAGCAGTTACGGTGGCAGAAGACAATTCTCTGCACAGGAGCAGCAAAAGTTCTGCCCCTCAGGAAAGTCTCACTTTCCACCTGGAGGACTCCAGAAGCACGGCAGTGTTGTATGGGCCATGACTGAACCCACATGCTATGACCAACCTTAAACCTCTTGCCCCAAAAGATCTCCCATGTCCTGTTTTGTCTACTGGACAAGCCATAGCCTATGCCTTTTTATTTACATTTGTAAATGTTTATAAAAATTTGGATGAAATATAATTGTTCTGTATGCACTACTTTAGCAACATTCATATTTTAGTCTTTGTAAAATACTAGAGGGTGTTTTACAAAGTGAGAACACTCTGCGGAGACACAGCGATTCTGTTTTGTGCTTCTGGAAAACAAAAGTGTTACTAACATGACAGCCTATTTTTAGAAAACCTGTGCAGTTTTAGGTTTCCTTAACTATCTGGCTCTAAAAATGCAGGGAAAGGTTAAAATAATAGTAACGACAGATTGCATGGTACTGTTTCACAATCTTAAGCAGATTTCTGTGTTAGGACACACGCAAAACAGACGGTAATTGTAATGTTCGCAGAAGCGTGACTCTAATGAAACAGGGCTTCGAGCTGTTCCAGCCTGTCGTTCCTGAGCATGCAGCGCCTGGAGGGCTTGCAGGGTCCGGCCCCTTTGCCCCGCATATGGAGGGCTTGCAGGGTCCGGCCCCTTTGCCCCGCATATGGAGGTCTTGCAAGGTCCAGCCCCGTTGCTTTTCCTGTGGATCATGTGCGGGAAGGCCTTTACACTGAGAGATGCTGTGCTACATATAGAAAGAGGGCTGTGTTTAAGCCAGGTTTATTATGGGACTAAGATTTATATCTGTAGCTTCTATACATATATGCAGTCTTTTAAAAGCTGAAAACACCAGGTATCCAGGAACCTGTCTTCATCGCTATGCTTTTGTCTATCCAGGAATATAACCTTCAACAGCTGCAGGTGAGCAGAAGCTGGTGCCTCTAAATGGACTGCTGATATGCTTGATGACACCAGATTAATAAAAAAAATACTTGATTTTTTTTTGAGTGGCATTTCTGGGGTCAAAGCGGGAATTTAGTTTCCTGTCACATACATCATTTGGTGTCATAACAATCTGGACGATAATTTTGAAATCGAGTACTTTTCTCTTTGCAGATCCATAGAGGCATGCTCTGTTATTGTGGTAGCGTTTCAGTACGGGACTGCTGCAGGCAGCCTGCAGGGCTTCATCTTACTTCGTAGTAGTAACTCGATGAAAAGTTAGGACTAAGATAGTCAATGCAGAGAGGTAAATATCTCTGGAGTGCAAGTCATTCACCCTAAAAGGCTATCTGCAGGATGTTTGCCTTCTGGAGGGGCTGATCTCTCACCACTAACTATAGAAGGAGCACAAATAACCATCTTAGATAAGGTGTCTAACTTTCAGACAGTTGAGGGCAAGAAGAAAATTGCTTTCAAGAAAATCAGAAGGAGCTTTCTTACTGCCTCCAGTGGAGAGAGCCTTCGTGCCCTCTACATCAGCATGTCAACATTTTCATATTTACGGATGCATTTAGGAAGTTTCTTCTCAGATCAAAAAGTATAGAAGCTTTTGCTAGCACTTTGAGGTTTCGCCAGTACCCATTGTTAATGCTGTATAGACATGGAAAAAGAAAAAAAATCCTGCCATTATATAAGACACTGAACTAGATCTGTTCAGAAGGTTTTTTGGAACTGTCCAGGTTTCAAGTTGCAGGCTCAGCTGGGAATAAACATTAATCTTGCCATTGCTTCCCTAGGACTTGACAAACAGGGAGTGAAGTCAACATCTGCAAGCTGATACTAATGGTCTGATGACAGCTAGTTGTCTGTGTGCTTGCCTACAGACATTACACCACCATTCACGAGCAGGAGAAAACACTTACGTGTAAAGGAATCCTGGATATTATTATTGCAGGCTAATTTAATCCAGGTCATTTTTCTCTAGGAGAATATTTTATCTAATGTACAAACTGCAAGTATTTCCTTGCAAATGAACCAAGTTCCTGAATCAAAGCTGTTAGAAGTTCTGAAGTCCAGTTTTGCTGGTTTTGCCTTTGTTGTATTATTTTCTACTTAAACATGGGAAAACGTGTCCTCATAACAGAGTCAGAGCTTGATATGAAGCAGTGCTTAAATATCAAAAAGCTACTCACATCCCCAAGTCCCCACTTTGCTTTGAAATTACATGGATCCAACGTGAAAACAGAAGTTGCTTTTTGACAGAACTCAGTCTCACAAATTGTTTTAGCAAGGGCCCGGGGGATGCCGACATGGACGTTAGCTTAGACTGAGGGCGCTCATTGCTTGCTAGGACTGAGCCCTTCACTCCTGCCCAGCTGTACTGTTCATTTGCAGTTCAGGGACTGGCTTTTATTATTAACATTTTTATTTCGGGGGACAAATTGCCTAACAAGCACTATGGGTTGTTTTTTGGGGAATACAGACAAATGGTTTGGCTGATGACTCTACCCCAGGCCACTTTTTAAATAACTTACAGCTACCCTCTGAAAACAGTTGCCAGAAGACTCCCGAGCCGTGCCGAAGATCCTCAGCAGGAACAAAGCAACATAAGCTGCTGACTGCAATGCAGCTTCCTTCCAGCGAGCACGAAGCCTGGCAGCCACTTACTCAACTTCTGACATAACATATATTCAAAATTATCCTCCTGACATGCTTCTCAGCAGTCAATACTGATTTTTTTGAAGGAAAGAAAAAGGCACTTTTTTAGCTTTTAAACAAAATCAAATGTTGCCCAATAGCCCACATCACTACCTGGCAATAATTTCTAACGTGCCCTTTAAAATTTTTCCTATTTTAATCGCTAATGATAGTTTTTAGGGGACTTTCTTCTGTTCTCAACTGAGTATTTAAGGTACCTCCAGAGAGAGCAAAAACTCTCTGAGCCAGTACACAGTGCTTTAGCAGGCACAAAAGTACGGCTAACAGTGTTCTTAAAAGTGCTACAAGAGACTGAAAGAAAATGAAAACAGTCAGCGAGATCATGCCAGGGAACATCAAACCCAAATATTTACAGGAAACAGCAAATGCCTCAGCATCTTACCTTGTCGCACGCACCCAGTCTCTCTTTTTCTAAGAGTTTCCTGGTCTCCCTCTCCCAATAGGCCATCAGCGCTTCCCTGCTGAAAGTCCCCGTCGGTGTTTTCTCCGTCAGGCTCTTCTGCCGTTGTCCCACCGGAAGGTTACGGTCGGGCTCTATGTCCTCCAGCTCCCGCTCCAGCTCCTTCAGCTCCTCTTCAGTGAGAGAAGCGAGGAGCTCATCTTCATCAATATCTTCATATTTACTGAGCTCTCTTCTGTAGCCAAAGGTAGACATGGTCCTGCTTGGTCAGGCTGGTACAAACCTGAAGTGACTAGGCATTCAAGAAGGCTGAAGCAAGCAAGCTGTGTCTCGTTTGGTCAGCAACTGTTTCCCTGCGTAGCGGAGGCACCCTTTTAAGAGTAATCATCGGGGGCTTACGACAATGCACGAAGGGATGAAAGCATGCTCCGTTTTAAGCATCAGACGTCAGCTAGACATCTGAACAGCAAGAATGTCCCAACACTAGTGTTTGCAGGTCCCTTAAAGAGGGGGATTATTGACACACTGGCCATGGCCATATTTAGAGCAGGCGGCTAGCGGGAGAATACCAGTCTCGCGGATGGGGGGGCGGCAGCAAATAAAACCCCAGGCGCATTTACACCAACTTCATGTCCAGACTGCAGTAGAGAAATAATAATGCAAATCCATTTAATCCTGAGCTGCCACAGGGGCTGGAAATAAAACACCCTCGCTGTTGTTCACCGGACTTCCTCTCGTTTTCACGGTTTTCGAGCGGAACCGCACTGTTATCCCGCCAAGGTGTTTGCAGGAGGTTGGGATCGGTGGGAAGGGAGCCCGAGGGGAGGAGGTCAGCATGCCAGTGCCCGTGGGGAGCACCACTCCCGCAATGTCACGCCTTGCCTGTAACAAATCACACAACTGGATTATTTATTAATTCCCCTTTTTTCCCAAGGATGATCGGAGGGAGAATCAGCTTGTCATGTCCATTTGGAGCTCCTGTGAGATTTTTTTTCACCCAGAGAATTGTGCTCTGCTGGGGGAGTGAGCGCAGTCCCCCAGAGCTTTAGGGGGAACCAGCCCTGGGTGGGGCAGGGGGGCTCTGCCTTCATCTCTTCTGACAGCCCCTAGCAAATGAAGGCCTCTAGTGGCTATTTTTTTTAATGGCTGTTGCTTGCTCTAGCTGACTGATGTGCGGCTGGAGAGTGCCCTTCAATTCTTAATTTCAAATTTATATCTACATTATCATGCCCGCTAATAAATGATATATTATTCTGATATAATATATCTTATCAGGGTAAGAAACTACAGAATGAAAGGTCAAACTTCACACTGCTTTTTTCTTTTCTCTATTAGCAGTGAATGATGGCGAACTAGCAACATTTTCTGAAACGTGCAGGCCAGCAACATCTGCAAACCTGTGTTGTGAGAGAGAGAGGGGGAGACGAAGAGAGAAAGACAGAGAAAAGGTTGGTTTTGGTACAGAGAAGTAGGAGCACATCTATAACAACATATATCAACCTTATTAAATGATAACACACGGTGGGTTTATTTTTAGGTAGTCAAGTCAGTATTTAATGGAAACATAAGTGAAAATAATTTGAAGTATTGTTCTTGTTCAACATCATCTCTTTTTGCTTAGTATGGATTGGACACCTGAACTGATGTATGAAGTTTAGCCCAGTCGTTCATTTAGTTTTATTATTATGCATATTGCTTTACTGGCGATGGAAAGAGGAGATTGAGCATGATTTTCATAAACAGATTTGATAAAGAAATTACATTTTTCCTTTTATCATTTTTCTATATGAATTTCATGCAGTTTAGCTTGCTCAAGAAGTGGAATGAAAGCTTACAAGCTTAGTCTTCCCTGACACACACAATACATTAATAAAGCAGACTAAAGAATATTGTGCATCTTAAAATAAAATAAATATTTGCAGGTAATCTACATTGACCAAATCTTTGCATAAAATAAAAAGGAGGAAGATGCAAAACAGTTTGGCTTATGGAGCTAAGAATGTTACCTTCATGGTATAAGATACTGTGACGGGTCACCTGTGTCTAGACAAGTCAGTGGGTCAGTAGAAGTTCTGTTTACTCTTTCAGCTGCATTTGCAGAAATGATGCTTAGGCCAAATTCTGTAAAATGTGAAACAGCAGGAAAAAATAATAAGTACCTTTTTTCTTTTAACTTTGCATTGTGAATGCTGATGTTGGCATTAATTAAATATATAACAGAACTCCAAGCAATTTTATTTCTTCAGTATGTCTAGGACAATGGGTCACTTTGTTATCATTGGAGTTAGCCAGAGAAGCAGCACAGTAAAATTACCTTTCTTGGGTGCATTTTTGCAGACAACATTTTGTTGCAAACATTTTTAGATGGATTTGGTTAGAAAATTTGCACTGGACAGATTTTCTGTTGGAAAATGCTGATTGAAACTGAAATGCTTTTAGAAATGTGCTATATTTTATTAGTACAATGTTGACATGTAAAACATTGATGTGTACAAGATTAAAAGCAAAAGCATGCTGTTAAAAATGAAATCTATTCAAATATACTGTTTCCCAGAAAATTCTGAGCTTTCTGCTTTTCCTTTTTTCCTCAGATACAACAAAATTTGTAAGTGTCTGAATTTTCCTGGGTTGAGAGTCCATAATACAAAGTACAAACACACAGATACCCAAACTGTCTATTTAAAGTTTTCTATGTATAATTAAAATTTTCCAAACTCAAAGGAACTTCAAAAAGCAACACGCATTACTCACTTGTAAAATAATATTCCTAAGGAAGATTTAGTCCAGTCCTTGGCAGCAACATGAATATTACCTTCAGTGCTACTCCTTGCTGAGGCATGATACAACAGTGGGCCAGTGGTGATGTTTTTCTATATATAAATTGTCAGTGATGTCCATTCCAGCCATGAGATAAGAGAATTAAAAGATGTTACTAAAGATGGACAAGGTATTTTATTGTAGATGTCAGGCGAGGTTATGAGAGGTTTGGGTCCTTTCTTAATCCTGTCCATGTCTCTCATAGCAATTTAGGACCCACTCTTTATACAGAGATGGCCAAGGGTGAAGACCCATGAACACTCTCTAGAACAATTGTAATAAAAGTAATAAGGCTGTAGCACATGGCAAATTACACATGCAAAAAGGATGCTAAAACTGTAAAGCTAAGTACTCACAGGTCAGAAAATGTGGGGATATTTGTCCTTGCCTGTTGAGAAGCACTGAAACACAGTCCTTAATTCCGTAATTCTGTAATCATATACTTTGATCCTAGACCCACGAGTCCCCAGGACCTTTACTGTTGTCCAGCATACAGGAGAGATCACGCACATTTAATAAACAGCCTTTCAGCATTTTGTTTTGCCCCAGTTCATCATATCAAGACTACCAATGGCTTTATTTGTCCAGCGGCCCTTTCAGGAGACGTGAAGGTGTTACCGCCTTTGTGAGGAGGAAGAATAGAGGTACAGAGACCTTAAGACTGAAAATACCCACTAATTTCAAGTTTAGGATTCCCTGTTTGGGGGTATTTGGCATTATGCAGCACTTCAGCTGGTCAGGGCTCAGTTCTTGTGGGCACCAGACACTGCTGAAGCTGCCCACCACTCCAACAGTTCAGATCACAGGTTAACACTCAAATGATCTAATGACGATTAAATTGACTTGTCCAACTTCTGAGAGGAACTCTGCTGCAAAGACAGGAGTGATTGTGTTTTCCTGTTATTAGCATTCCTGTCTGAAACTTTTTGTTGTCATTCCACAGTCTCAATTCTCAGGCGTTATACATGTTCAGATTTCTGAAAAAAACAAGCAAAAAAATAGCAGTCTGAGCATTCTGTTATACGTCCCAGGCTACGTGCTCGATCACACCATTATAAACAGTTTAGGAAGACACCTTGTGCTAGCGAGGTGGCACAGTGAACTTGCTTCCATCACAGAAGGCGGGAGAGCAGAGCGTGAGCCATATGTAGTACGCAAGGGCAGGTTTATACTGGCAGCGTTGACGGCTGTTTAGGATGAATCCTCCAAAGTGCTTTGCCACCTCCTAACAGAAAACCCAAACTCAGCTCCCTAACGCCCTGCTGAAATCCTGTATGCAGGGAATAAACCATTTCACATATAGGCCATGAAAACTCATCACTCAATCAACAGAATTATTAGAAGGTTTGTTCCCTTCAGGGCCTGGGCTAAGATGAGAGAAAGTAAGAAGTGGGAGAGCCCATTTAATAGGAGCAGGATTCACCCTGCCATTGCAGATACTTGGCACCCAGGTTCCTGGCTTCGAGTGGGACAGAGCCCACTCAGCGGCAGCTAGGTTGCAGACAAGACTTTCGATCTTTTCTAGCCCGGGTGATCTGTTTTCTTGGTTTTAAAAGAAGAAACACTTCTAAATGTATTTTCCTTTCCAATCAATTAACTATTTCAAGCAGCAGCCTAGGAAACTTTGTTCTGCTTCTCACATGTTTCCACACTTTGGGCACGTTGGCCCAATGGCTGAAAGGACGCGAGCAACACCCGAGGGGTGGTACTCACCCCCCATCAGGGCGAAGCCCACAGTTTAAATTTTACTTCCACTTGGGTGAGTGCAGGGAAAACTACAGGAAAGCAAAGAGAGGGCTGCACAACCTTGTCCTCAGGCGTGGGACACGGCTGGCCCCAGGACAGTGGCTATTTCAGTCACGGCTCCTGAGGACAGCCTGTCAGACAGATGCGTTGGCTCATACTGAGCTGCAGTCCCACGCTGCAGGAACAGGTCCAATTGCCATACAGCACATTAAAAACAATTCACCACAGCACGTCTGGGCTTTCCCCATCTCTCCCGCTGCCCTTCTGCCTGCAGTGCTCACTCCCGCCTCCCCCCCACCGCTTTTGCACCCCTCATTCCTCAACCAGCTCCTTCCCTCCTGCCGTCCCCCCACGCAGCCCCCGAGGCGCCAGCCCC
>NW_008796110.1:3575063-3585801 GCF_000699145.1 Aptenodytes forsteri
TGGCCCTGCAGGGCCCCCTCACCTCCCCTCCCTGCACAGCCCCTCGCCGTCCTCACCCGCCTCCGCAGCCTGTTCCCTGACCTCTCCTTCCCTCCCCTCCTCGCGTGTCCCCTGTCCTGCCCCCGTGCTCCTCGCTGCCTGCCTTCCCCCTCCCGCCTATATCAATTGAGAGAGAGAGAAAGATACGTGTGTCTCAATTTCTGTATGCTGCTTGTACAGGCCTGGGTTGAATGCAGAGCCCAAATCGTCCCGAAGAGACAAAGGGTCACCAACCTGGCATCTAACCGAGGCGCCAGCCCCTGGGCTCTCCCACCTTCCCCTTTCCTGCCTCTTTGCTGCTGCGCTGCCTTCTCCATCCTTGGCCCTGCAGGGCCCCCTCACCTGCCCTCCCTGCACAGCCCCTCGCCGTCCTCACCCGCCTCCGCAGCCTGTTCCCTGACCTCTCCTTCCCTCCCCTCCTCGCATGTCCCCTGTCCTGCCCCTGTGCTCCTTGCTGCCTGCCTTTCCCCTCCCGCCTATATCAATTGAGAGAGAGAGAAAGATACGTGTGTCTCAATTTCTGTATGCTGCTTGTACAGGCCCGGGTTGAATGCAGAGCCCAAATCGTCCCGAAGAGACAAAGGGTCACCAACCTGGCATCTAAACAGGGCAGCGGGGCAGACTGATGGGACAAGCTGCAGCTCCTTCTCCCAGGAGACTAGCGTAAGTTGTGAAAATTGTGCACACCGTACTGTTCCTGAAAAGGATGTGTCATCACCTACATTTAACAGTGGTATCAGCAGAGCAAATGGGATAAAGCATGTACTGAAGGCATTTGAAGGAACAATTTTTCAGCTGCTTTTCTCTATGCCAGATTATTCTGTTGTCCAGTCCATCTCTCCTGGTGATGCCATAAACAGGGAGTCACACAGGAGAAAAAAATCTTTCCCTTCATCCATGCTGGGGAAACAAAAAATGGGGTAAGTTTAAAGATGACCCTGATCCAAAACAAGTCTTTGCTTGGGAATCGGACTCAGCATCCTAACTCAAAGATGGATTTTTCCTGCTGATCCCCTGCAGCACACCCCAGGTTACCGGGAGGGCAGATTCCAGGTCCAGATTGTAGTTTAACAACTCGGACCCATCACAAACAGTGATCAGCTTTCACTCAAAAACATGTGCATGTGGGCTGCCTTATTACTCAGACTAGTTTTGAAAACAGCGTTCCCAACAGTTGCTAGGGACATAACCAGAAGTCTATATACAATGCTATATACCAACAAGCCATGGGGCAACCACTAACCTAATATATTTTGATGGCGGGGGTGTTTGGGTTGCCATGCTTATCAAGAAGACAGAAGAGTCATAGCGAGTGAAGAAGTGAATGGGCTCTGATAGTGCTGCTGATGGGAAGAGCGTAAGGATGCATCTTGGAAGGGGAATCAAGAGGTCGTCCTGGCTGCAGGGAAGCACCGGGGGAAAAAATTCACCTGGGTTCAAATAAGAACATTTCTGGACTACCAAATTCCTCAACCTTTGATTAAAAGAAGGAACACTCACAGCCCACATTGCACAGGCACCCAGTGTCCTTCGTGCACGGATCCTGAAGGTCTATTTGATTATACAGAGAGGCATGCAGCTGGGTGCCAAGGGCGCAGCAGACTCTGGGTTTATCGCCCCTTTTGCCTACCTGAATCACACTAAAATAGGGAAGGCGAGGGGGACAAATAAATCTTACTGAATAAATGTCATTCCCATTCCCAGTTTTCTTTCCTTCCTACACAGCCAATACTTTTTAATCATCTTGTGTCAGTACAATGTCATGTTCTGTAATAACAGCGCGAGATGAAGCTGCTTATCTTTGACAGCACAAACTATTTCTGCCAGGGTTTTGCTCAAAGCAAGTGCTTCTCCACATCTCTGCAGAGTGGCCATTTCCTCGGTGCCAGTTTCTGCCACACCAAAAAGATAAACTGCTTTGTACGCAGTGATGATCTTAATGCTCTTGCTTTCATATAGCTGCTCTTATCCCTCAGGAAGAATCTCAGTGTGCTTTACAAACATTGCCAACAGATTTACAAACTATATATAGAAAACATTTCACTCGCTACTGATGTACAGACATAGGGTGACCACAGCAGCTGTTTGGAATTGCATCGCGATATTGCTCAACAGGTTTGGACAGGAAGTAGAGGCCACTGTATTGCAAAGAAAGTAGCAGAGGAACTGCTGCATGCACAAAAAATGTGGGTTTTGGAAGTGCAGTTTGAATGGGACACTGTTTAGGCATCTGCAGTTAGCCTATTCTTTCCCAAAAAAGCATGATAAAATAGGCAACATCTGCCAATGTAAGCATTATTATTCATGGTGGTATTTGCAAATATACCATATTTGCATGTCCAGGTCAGGTGGTTATTAAATTATAAGTGATTATGAAAAGTGCATGGACTTAATCCTTTGCTGAATGCCTTAGTCTCAGACGGTTCTCCCATGTAGCTTAGCCAAACCTGCGGTTTGCCATTCAGATAAAAAATTTGCTCTATTTCTTTATACACAGAGAGCAATACAGGTACTTACTTCTATATTTAGCATTTCCTTGGTTTTTGTCACTTTTTTTAACAGTGTGTGTTTATGAAGATTTCTTTAAAAAGGAGATCCCAGCAATATAAACAAATGATGTAATTCATAGGGAATTGAATTCAAGCAGCAGTACTAAGTAAATTCTCTATTGTCTTTATTTATGTCTATTTTTTAAGTAGTCCATATTAATGATGATGGGAGTTCTGGGCACCATATCTACCATGCACACAATATGCAGACAAAAGGCAATGGTTTTGCCCGATCAAATGTAGAGATTTCTACTGAAAATGTCAATTTTGAAAATTAAATGTAAATACCTTGTACATGTCACCAGAGCTACACCGTTATATCAGTCTTATGACTACTAACAATTTACTAATATATTTTTACAGCTTTTCAGGAAAACCACGAAACACAGATTCCTCAGGGAATATTTCTCCTGATCTAAGCACATCTTTTGCTGGTGTGAGTGACACTTAAGGGAGCATTTCAGAGAGAAAATACTTCCCATTGCAATATATACCTTTAAATATTTATACAGTAATTTGGTGCACTTACCCATGCTTCTTTCTGATTTATCCAGCATTTGTCCTGGTAAAGAATCGGGATGGATTTCTTTGAAGACCGCTCCATGCATTTGGAGACAGACAGTGTATTTTTGAATCAAGGTCATTATCTGTAGGGTGCAGAAAAGGCCTCTGAAGGGTAGGCACCTTGGATGGCAAGGTGCCAGTTTTAATTACTGCAGCCTAAACAAAACAATTCCCAGTGGAAAGGTCAGGGAGCGAACAAGCCAGAATAGGGCCATTAAGGCTGAAAATCACTTTGGCTAGAATTACTTTTCTTGATACCATTTTCCTGAGCAGAGATCTATCCGTCCTAAAGCTCACAGGGAAAAAAAAAAGTGGGGAGAGGCTTTAAAAGGACTGACTCAGTGCAAGAGACTGTTGATTAGGTGCATATTAAAGGGCGTGATGGAAAAGCAAAAGAGACTAGACCTGTTCTACAGAGGTAAGTGCTCATGAATTTATGCCACTTTTCTCCATGCAAATCATAAACAGCTGGAATTTTTAGAAGCCTTTTTCTACCCCAAGTAAGGGTCAGAAAAAATCCCTTTGCCCTACCCCAAGGTAGACACTAAAGAGCCCATGGCTTTGTGACTGTGTTTTTCCATGCATGACTCCCATACTATGAGCAATAGCCTGAGAAACGGCAGCTCAGGCACAAAGAGCCCGAGCCAGAACACCAACTGCTGCAGTGAAACAGTAAAATTGTTCCCCCTTGATACCCAGAACAAGGATCTGCTGTGCCAGCTCCCAAGATTAGATGGTAGCCAATGCATGGAAGTTTTACGGAAGGCACACGACATTATAGTCCCTACAGGGAATAGCTGGTCACATACAGAACTCATGGCTATGGTTTGGTCCTTCACTAAGCTATTAAAACACTTAACAGCTACAAAGTCCATCTCGCTGGTGCTGCAAAGGCTGACGTAACCACTGTTGAATGTCTGGCTCCTTGGAGAGCTCATCAGTCTGGTGCAGCTGCTTGTGTCAGATTTTATGAGAAACAGAGACCAAATGATACCTCTGCTTTCAAACATTGTCCCCAAACCAATAGGAGTCCCTACACCAGAGCATGCCTGAATCAATGCCAGAGCATTTAATTACTTCTAGCCAACATCGTTCATGGGGTGGACGTGCCATGGAGTTGGGTTGCGGTGGAACACCCTATGAGTCACACCCAAATAGCGGAGAAAATTAAATCCCAGTGTTGCAAGGGTTCAATCACAGTCCAAGCAGGGAAAAAAGGAGTAGTTTTTTCCTACCAATTTCTTCTTTCAGCTGGGGCTGCTGCCTTTGCCTCTTTTCACACAACCATCAGTCCTGGACCAGTTACATTTCCTGCTCCCATCAGCACATACTCACCTCCGTAACGGTAGTGTCCAATGGTCTGGCTGCAAAACATGGGAGTCGAAAGACTGGTGTTCAATCCCTAGCTGTGCCATAAGCATGACATGGGGTAAACAGCTCCCTTTCTGTGTCTATCTCACCTTATATTCCATTTAAAACAAAGTCTTGCCCCTCCTGCCTCCATTCAGTTCACAGATGCTTTGAAAGCATTAAAGATGCTGTCTCATAATGTTGTACCTCCTTTAGCATCCGGGGGGTGGAAAAAGTCTTCAATAAAGAACTTCAAAACTGAAGGACAGAAAAGCTTTAAAACAGGGTTAGGCTACCTTCCATAACAGGCTACCAAACAACAAAAAGGGCCCAGATGTATTGTTGAAGAGATAAACACAATAATATGTCTTTTTAGCTTACCTAATGATATTCTAAGGACTGGTTGATGATATTTTAAACAGTTGGGGCAACACTCCGTCCTAGAGCTGAATGCTTTGATGCCACAAGCAATGTAACTATTGCCTGAGGCGTGTATAAAGTCCTAAATATAAACCTTGGCCCATGAACTAAAATTACTAATGGAATTTGGCTCTAGCCACAGAAAGGGTTTAAAATCTCCCGTCTAAAGCCCTATTTGATCATGTTTCCCTTGCTGGTTGCAGTATACTGTATCAGATATGTGACTACCCAGATTCTTGTGTTGTGGTCACTCTATTCATCAAAATCACTGCTATTTAAGACTTATTAAGCCCGTATTTCTGTTTAGGAATTCCCACATAGAAATATCAGTTTATAGGTTATGCAGCATACATGCATTTAGCCTGGTACGTCCAGCATGTATTGGCCAGTGGAGCCTTGACTGCAGACTGACAGCCGTGTTGGGTTCACTGGGCACTCTGTGCTCAGGCCATGCCTGGCGTCACCAGTCACCCGGGGCATCCTCCTGTCAGGGGCCTCGCCCAGATGCCAGTTACCTAGAAATTTTTCACAAGTGACCAAATTCTTCCTTTTCATCCTGGTCAAAATTTCTGGCAAAAAAACAGAGGATATGTCTTGGAAAGCCAGATGAATAGTAGCCCTAGTGAGAGCAGAAGCAGCAGTTAAGCCTTCTGTTCAACCCTCCACATGTCCCAGACCAGTAATTTTCACTCCTTCCATTTGCTCCTGTAAATCTCTTGTGAGGAAGGACAGACCCACAAAGGACTGATACAGCTGCCTTTAGAAGTGGAATTTACATCTCTGACTGAGGTGTTAATAAGTTATATATGACAATGACATCCAGCAAATAAGGAGAAGTTCTGAAGAACAGGGAGAGCCAGTGTAGGGAGCAGGGCAGAAGGATGCTTGAGCTGACCTTTGGTTTGTGTGAGTGTGTGTATGTGTGTGATAACCAGCGTATCTCTTAAATTACATGTATAGCTAAACTCTGACTATGCACTATGTAATCCTGACATCCACCAACTGAAACCTTTTCTTAGTTTAGGGGGTTTGGATTCATTTTTTTTTCCCAAGATGGAAGGGATGGTAGAACAGCAAAGGGAGTAAGTGCAACCCACTTTTAATAGACTAATTTAAAGAATGTTTAATCAGATGTGTTTTTCTCTAGACGTGCAGAAGCATACTGCCAAGTGCATCGCAGCATGACTGAGGGTGTTGTTTAGTCTGGTCATGAAGTGATCTGTCAAAACTCTGTAGGAACCATAATTCAAGTTATGACATTGCAACATTTCTCAACCAAGGGGATATGCTGCTCAATTTCCTGGTTTGTTTGTCCATCAAAATCTACTCTTTCTTTAAAACAGCCTACTTAAACTCCCTCAAATTTTGCCAAGCCTTGAAACATGCAGTACTGGCACACACAGCAGTCGTACCTGGGAGCAAACACTTTGCAAAAATAGCTAAAAAGAATCTTTTAAGTGTTTGGAAGAATTTTATAATAGGACCATGATCTTCAAAGTACAAAATGTGCTACATTTCAGGCCAATTACATGACGGAGACGTGCATTTAGCAGTTTAATTTTCTTTGCCAAGCTACATTAGACATTTATTTTAAGGATAAACTAATGTCACAAACTGAGAGCAGCAATTGTATTTATCATGTTCATTGGGAAGTCCATCATGAAAATTCTTCTTTTAGCCTATATTCATCTGAATTCCCATTTAGAGTGTACTGTTCTACATAATTACTATAGCGTCCTTATTCTGACTTTAGCCTATATTTGGATAGTACAATGTTGTGTTAAAACATGAGCTTTAACGTACTAGTTTTGAAGAAAAATTTGTTCCCATAAAAGAACTATTAACAACAAATACCAGAATGTTGTGAATGTGTACGAAACACCAAGCAGCTCTTTAGCTAGTAAAAACTAGTGAGGAAGTGAGTCAAATTACAGACTGTACGCAGTTATTTTTAAAAACTATTCTAAATGTATCCCTTTTCCATACAGATCATATTCTTTATATAGGATATAGTTCTTGAGAACTGGTGGAAGCAGAAACTTCTTCATGGATGACAGTTTCTGGAGTCTCCTTAACCCCAAGAGTTTACGTATTTTCAGACGACACAGATGTTTCAATGGGCGAGGATTATCTAAAAATAACAGTGAGAGAGAAATGGTGGAAAAATCAATGCCATTAACAATGATTGTAAGCCAGTTCACAATCTCAAAACATGCTCTAATAAAATTAATATCAAAATCTATTACCTTGGGGCATTATTATTTTGCCACTTCTGAATAAAATACCATTCTTTTCACTTCAGAACTGTGATGATACACAATGCTGATATTAATCAAACTTCTGTTCGATATCTGCTTAACACTATTGTCTGACTTTTGGAAATATGCACACTGTACTCTGTCTCCAAAGCACTCATCTGAACACCTAAACCAGGCCTTTATTTAGCATAATCAATGGTAACTGATGAACGAACTCTCCTTTCCCTAGGTGCACCTTTTAAAAACTGCATGTTGAGGCCAGCCATGGCACCTTCCATTTCTGCTGTATCAATAAGGCACCAGGACCAGACCTTACCGTGCTTGGGCCTGCTGAGTCTTCTGAACAAATACTTCTTACCAGAATTTACGTCAGTCAAAGAGCTCAGTTTAATTTAGCCTTCCTGAACAGAACAAAAACTTCCACCACACTTGAAATATGAGTACTTAAGACTACCAAATTATTTGGACGTTCCTGTGACACTAACAAAAAGGAGTTCCTCTGCATGCCAATGTAAAATACTGAAGCAAAATTAAACACAGGGTACCAGTTTTAAACCTAAATATTTTGGTTTTTAACAGCTGATGTTAAATCAAATTCTATTTAAAATTAAAAAAAAAAAAGTCAAATAAAATTAATTCATGCAAAGAGAACATTTAATACATTCACCAACAGATTTTTTTAAGTTAAGGTGGGTGAAACCTATCTCTGGTGCCACCAGTGATGGAAGGTCCGGGCTAATGTGTAGAACTTCAAAAGTAAAGCATACATAAGAAATATTATTCACTTACAGTATTAGTAATGGCAACTAGATGTCTATCATGTAAATCGGAGTTAGGAAATGATGGTACACAGATTGGGATGGCACACTCATTGTCACCACCTACTACCTTGAACATAATGGGATTTAAAACATGCTCTTACGATAATCCTCGAACGATTAATAGACTTGAGAGATCAAGGGAGCAAAAAGAAGGATGGATGTGTGAGCAACGTTCCTCAATAAAAAAAGTTGTGCCCCATAGCTGGTATCACATAGGTTAATAAGGAGTTTGAGAAGTACCTCAGTGGTCTTGCGTAACTAAAAGGGCTTCCCACACAACAGTGACGTTCCTTATGACATTCATTCTCATCAGGTGCAAGTTTGCCATATTCCAGTCCAATTAACTAATTTATGACCAGTGGCAACAGCTCAAGATCTATCTCAATCTGAGGACTGGATGACAGGCACAACCTGGTTCTTAGCTAGTACGCATTTGGACTGCGAGAACACTTTGGATGAATGTGACCTGACATAAGCAATTAAAGTCTCCTATAATAAATCATAACATCATTAACTGGAAGTTAGATATTTACCCAATATCTGACGTATCTCTGTCCATTCTTTCTGCGTTTCTAAGACAAACTTAATTTTTGTGCATAGAGGAACATAATCCATGTAATCTATAAAAACACGAACCACTCTTCCTGCTAAATGTTTCAACCAAGGAACAGCAATAAAGTCACAGAACTGAAAGAGAAAACACATCAAGTCATAATTTCAAAATCTGTGCGGAGGAACGCCAAAATAACACATTTTAAAGCAATTACACAAGATAATTTAAACAAAGTATTAACAATGACCTTTAACAGCCATAAATCGATGCCTAGGTAGGTTACTTTAAAAGCCATTTTCTTCCATGCTTAACCTTTGTGATCCCTTAACTCATCTGGACAGGCCTGAAGACCAATAATTATTATAACATTGCTATAATTTGCGGCACTGTTTTGTTCGACAGCAATATGTCTTTGGAAACACATCTACTCCATTGGTTAGGGTAGGAACAGAAATTCCAGAATCCTGCCTCATGATTTCTTAAAACTTCCTTCCTAAATCCCTAATATATGAACCCCAAACTAAAACCACTCTATGTACGTAATATTCTTTATCTCAGAGTAGAAAATGAAAAATGGCTGTTTTATTTTTAGGGTATTTTAAAAAAGGATTTTGCCAGTATGTTAACCTTAATTCTGCACAATAATCAGGAATGTTTAAAGCTGGCTAATGAACAGAACAAAGTGAAAAGAAGGAAGGAAGGTATGTATTTACTGGATTATCCTTTATTACAGAAGAAGTCCACCCGGGGAGAACCTCTTCCTCTGGAGTTGACCACACAAAAGAATTTCCAAAGATATCTTGATGCATACAGTCAAAACACATCTCCACATTATATCCGTGATTGAGCAACAGCCTCAGCATCACCTCATCATTCAAGGCATACTGAATGGCACTGGGGAAATGCGTATCATTAACCAACATAAAGTAGCAATTGACGTTTGCTCCGTAAGATAGGAGCAGCCTTACAATTTCATGGTTGCCAGCTCTCACTGCCACAAGAAGACAGTTTAAAGGATCCTTGTTTGGATTTGCCCCTGCTTTGAGCAATACTTCAGTGCAAAGAATGTCATTGTTAGAAACAGCAAAATAAAGCGCACTTTTCCTTTCGTCATCGTAACTGTTTGAAATGTGTTCAGCCAAGAGAGTATTGACATCAAAACCATTTTCAATGAGGAGCTCTAGACACTGTGAATTCTGGCCATCTGCTGCTGAGTGAACAGGGCTTAACCCACTTTTCTGGATTGCAGTTTGGGATGTGACCGGAATGAGATACTTCAGGGCCCTAAAAGACAGTGAATAAAACTAGTTAAACATCGCTTCCCTGCATGAAGAAAACGACCCTCATCCAGCTATATGCTAAATTACCAGCTAGACACACAAGAAGATCCAAACACAGAAACACCAGTTTTGAGCACTGACAAATAGTGTCAGTGTTAGGACCTTGTGTCTAAGTTGTTTCAGTGGTTTTCACTTAGTTCTAGGCAGTGTGTTTTGCATTTTGCCTTGTTTATGCTAAAACCACTTAGAAGTTAATTCAAACTAATGTAACATAGGCACTTCTGAAAGAGAAATGATCTATACACTTGCAAGTTTACCAGAGTCTTCTTCAACGTGACCTTGTGCCACATCGTATCTTAAGGAAAATGTAAAGTCCAAGCTCATACTCACAGGTAATGGCCCTCATAAGCCGCTTTGTGTATGGGAAGCAGTCCTGCCTTATTAGGCACGTTGCCACTTCCTCCATATTCCAAAAGAAGGGCTATGCAGTCTGGATTACCTCCTCCGGCAGCTTCAAACAATATCGATGCACCATCATCTGCTAAGGCCTGGACATCTCCACCTTGAAGGAGGATACAGCATTTATAATTATATCCAAAGTGATTTGCAGATCGTCATAAAAACAAGCCCAGAGTAGCTTCCCCTTCATTTTCAGATGTATTTAAGTTAAAACTTTACTAAAACAAGAAATAGTTCTTGTGGAAAATCTAAAACTCAAAGGCAAAAGAAGAGCTGTACAGATACAAGTTCAAAAGCTCACCTGACTGGGGTCTGCTTTGACTGTAAGTGTTATAACTGAGGATTTTCAAAATTCTGGCATATTTAAAAAATAATTCATTTAATTAATTAATACCAATATAATTCTGTAGAAGGGAAGGGAAGGGAAGGGAAGGGAAGGGAAGGG
>NW_008796110.1:3585961-3600337 GCF_000699145.1 Aptenodytes forsteri
AGGGAGGGAGGAAGCAAGCAAGCGGGGAGGAAGGGGAGGGGAGTAAAGAGAAATAAAGACAAGAAGGGCATGTATAGCAGTAAGTTCCCCCTTGATTGAAATGGATTGGTATCAACTCTGCCACTCCTCTCACATGCATTATGGAACCATGTAAGCATCACTCCAGTCTCGCAGGAACACTCATAGATGCTTCCTCTCCGTCCAAGAAACCAAGTCGTCTCATTCATCACTACTCTTTCTTTCCTTTTCCATGATCACCCTAAAACACCTCAGCAACCAGGCAAGGTGTATGCCAGTGCAGAGGTGTATTTCCCTTTTACCTGACTACATACCTTTATGAATTAGATGCTCCAGCACATCACAGTGACCATATTCAGCAGCAACACCTAATGGTGTTACTCCATATCCATCCTTAAGGTTCGCATTTCCACCATTCTTCAGAAGAAGAGCAACAATGTCTTTGCGTCCCTGTTTTGCAGCTTCATGCATTGCTGACCAACGTTTTACACACGGCTGGTGGATACTACAGTTGTGTTTAATCAGAGTGGATACCATTTCAAAAGAGCACCTTCTTATAGCTTGAAGATATTTAAAAAGGAAGAAAATAACACAATGACATTTTCAGGTATGTTATCTTGAAAGTTAAAGACATCTAATAAGTTTAGAAAAGTGTTTCCTTGTGTACTGATACAAGGAAATTAAAAAGATTTCAAGTCCTAAAAATCTGGGAATCCAATTTACTGGTAAATAAATGGTAATGTCAGCTGCTCGGGAAACCAAGGTAAACCAACACAAGCTGGAAAACATGTCAGTTTGGAGCACGGAGTGCAAAAGCAGCACTGCTTCGATTCTGAGAAAGCAGAAGCGGGTGTATCACAAGGAACAGCAACAATAAAAATACCATAATATTCGAATATGGTCCTTACTTCTAACGTTGGTGCAAACACTACAGTGTCCCCAGAAAATTCCACTTGTGACTTTGTCACCTGGTAACTCTAATCCTGGCATGGCTGTTGTCAGCCAAAGTACAGTTGACATCTGTCATACTTAAAGGCCATGTTCTGCCCTTCTGAGGTTCCAGGTTTGAAATTTTCATGGATAACACACCTGCAAATTATTTACATACAAAATAGTGATCCTGAGTAAGAGTCTAATTTTACTTCTGAACTACCCTTTGCAATAGCAGATCTCTCCACTGACTGGTGGGGCAGCTGAGGGAGATCAGCGTCATAGGGTTAGCAAATTTAACTTTTGTGAATGTCCCATCATAAAAGTAAGAAGGTTTTTAAGAGGCAACAGTCTTCATAATTACCCACAATTGCTTTGGAGTATGACCAAATGTATCTGGAAGCAGAAATCATCCCACTAGATAGATACTTCTTCAGCATTTACCTTTGTACTGAGGAGCCCTTTAATCCAGAGCTTTAAAATTAAAAGGAGTAACTAAATCATAAGCATCATCTATTAAGTGTTAAGCACCTGATACTCTATTTCACTGAGACTAAGACTGAAATACATGATGCACAACAATATCTACATCCACATTTTTAGCGCTCAGTGACACAAAAACATAAAAAGCATCACATAAACAATACATAGCTGACAAACCTCATTTTCAGGAGTTTGTACAGAGAAATACTTAGGAAAATAAATTGGCATTATAAGGGGGAAAGACCCTTTTCATAAGGTCTAGTTAACTCTTTGCAGGATTCATTAAAAGCAAAGGCTGAAAATAGTTTAAAAGTTTCACAGACTTACAATTATTGAAAAGAGCTGAAACAATGCAAAGCAAGACATTGCAGAGGAACGCTCTAGAAATGCCTCAGAGCCTTAAAATGTTAATATGGTAATCACATCTGATGAAAGTTAACAAAAATTCAGAGAAATGAATATTTTAATACTGATAATTGTATTATATATTGTATTTTCTTAATATTATACTAATTTCACAGGTTGATTCTCTTCAGAAAAATGGAGATGTTTCGACATTCAACAGAAATTAGAAGCTAATATAGCTAAATTACTCATGTATAGTAAAGCTCATTTAAGACTACCAATAGCATAAAATCTTCCAAAGGAATCATCTTTCTTTAGATTGGGGTATTAGAAATGCAGTTGAAGCTTATTTTCAGTGCAAGAGGGGAGGGAGATGAGAAGGAAGATTTTGAAATTGAAAATACCTGCCTACTTCTGAAGAAACCATCCAATAAAACTAAAAATCTCCAATAACCTCCAAACCTCCAGAAAAAGTACATTCAAGTTAAAGCAACAGCTTATTCTTGTACCATACTTTTACCTTAAGATGGTCAAATAGGACCAGGTTGGTAAAGGTCTTACAGCACCTGAAGACACCAAGAAGGTGCCTTGAACAAAAAAATAGGTCCCATTTTCTTAGGAGCAGCTCAGCAATCACCTAAAGCATAAGGAGCATCTTTAAGAGCAACTCAGTGATCACCGAAAGCACGACGAGTGCTGAACTGAACGTTGGGTACATTTCACTAAGTGCTGGGCATTTCATCTAAAGAGATGACCAGCATCTAAACCACACAAGCCAACAGGAGTACTCGGGTGACTACTTAGCGGAGAGGACATGCTGCCATTCACTTGCTTAAACCCAGGGAGAGGAGGCAATTACCAATAAGAAGTGGAGTTTCTCCTTTGTCATTTGTGGTATTGGGCCAAACACCCTTTTCCAGTAACGTTCGTACATTTTCCACAAAGCCAGCTTTTGCTGCCAAAGTTAATGGTGTTTCTCCATCGCATGTTTTGTATTCCCACATTGTTTTATAAGATGCTAGAGATTAAGAAAGTGAGAAAAGAGAAAATCAAAGCACAAGGCTGTTAACACATACACGTATACCAGAAATCCTTAAATGCTAAGTCTTTATGAAAATTACTTGTAATTGTGTTTAACTTAACCTATCTAGTACTGCCAAACACACTGAATATGGAACAGTAATTTTTACTCTGTCTGTAGGTTTCTGAACAAAACTTTAAAAACGGTCCAAGTTCTTTGCTGGTGCAAATTGATGCAACTTTCCCAAAAAGAAAATTTGCCTGAATATTTAAACAACATAAGCGAGATGCTCCATGGAGGATTTGATCACACTTTTTTTCGTAATCAGTTCTAGCCTGTTGTTGTGCATGGCTGTTTATTGTTCTATGGTTTTTTGCTGCTCCCCTTATCTTCTGGGATATTTTTACCTTACTCACCATCTAAAATGATTTCAAGTATTTGCTGAATTGGCTGAGCTGCAGCCTCATGCAATGGAAACCACCCTCCTTCATCAGCTTCATCCAAAGCATATTTCTGTTTCACAAGTTCTTGGAGCCCAAATACTTGACCTTAAAAAATCCAACAGATAAATGAGATGCAGTTGGAAAAACAATATACAGAAAGCTCAGTTTTGCAAAGGGACTACTTTATTTTAGGGTTTTTACCTTGCTTTATGGATGTTACAATTTTCCTATTTTCCTCACTAGGTGGTACAAAACTATCCAAAAAAGAGCAGAAAATAGAAAATATAAACAGAAAGTAGATGCATTACATTATTTATTCAATATTTTCCATTAGGTTCTCATCTGAGCCAACTTTCCTTTGAATACACCAACTACAGTCTTGATTAGCCTTGTGACCTCCTACGTTACACCTGTTCTGTGGACCTTCAGAGTATCCAAAGTTCTCGATTTAGGTGCAATTCCTGCTGTGGGCTGACCTGATACAACTCCTAATTTGGTAAAGAATTCTGATGTGGACTAAAAAGCTGTATTGGCCCCACACTACAGAAAGGAGCCCTTCAGATTCAGAAACCTTAGACGGCGAATGAGAACGTGATGGCGTCAGAATGTCAATATTCACTAATGAAGGAGAGTCTGATGATATCAATGGTACCATTTTCCCTGAAAAAGAGTTGTAATGTTTTTAACAATATCATTTAAACCTCCATGAGATGGAAGTTAAATGCTGGTGTCTGCTAGTTCCTTGAGATATTTTGGTGATAAAAGCATATTAAAAAAGAGATCAGATTTAATAGAAAAAAAGCAGCCAAATAACAAGAATACCCAGCGACTCTGCTGAGAGCCTTCAGTGAAAAGGGAGATTCCAGTCCTACAACAGGAGGCCATGAGGACCCAAACCTTCATGAGATCCCACAGGAAATTAGGAAATATTAACAGTCCCCCAAGACTTACAGTTCTGCATCTTTCCATTTTAGACAAGGCAATCTACAAAATGTATTTATGGGATTATTGCCAAAGAACTTCTATTAAGGCAAAGTTTAGCTTTGTTTCACACATATGCTTTTCGTAAGAAGACAAATGGCCTGAAAAGCTAAGGGAAGTACTAGTTTAGCCAAGTGAATCTCATCTCCCTAAGCTCTCATCACCCAAGGTAGCTCAGCTGAGCCCTCCATTTCCCAATCACGGGAACCACTCTTAACCACAACATTCATGTAATGTATGAACCCTCGCTGAACACCCCTGTGGGTTTGCTGTTGTTTTTCTGGTTTGGATTTTTCTTGTACACACATGTATCTGAGTGCACAGGGAAAGGCTGGGGCACTGCTACAATTACAGAGCAGCCAGATTGCTAACAAATCCTAATTTATTGCCTTTAAAGTTTGAGGTTTTAGAAATGTTTGAGAAAAACAAAATCAACATTTCTATTTTGTTTACTCTTTTCAATCATTGCTTCAGACAGTGCTTCACTGAGAAAGAGGTGTAAGAGTCAAACTGTTTTAAGCACTAAATATCAATGTCTCAAAACACTGTTAAAATGTGGCATAATCTCTAACATATTGAATTGACAGTACCTGTCATGATAGCTGGAAGACACCGGTGGTTTGGCCCCATTTGATTCTTGAATGCTAAGCTGTATGGCATACTCAGTGAGCAGATCTTCAACCAAATCTTCTCTTTCATCCATCATTTTTTATGGTGAGCTATAATGATGAGGTATTTTGAAACACACGCAAAAATATACTGCTAAGTATCATATCTTGCTTAAGGTATTTTTTATAATAAAATCAGGTGTTTCCATAAATTTAATTTAATAATGTTTTGGTGAGTTTATTCTTATTTAAAAAGGATAAAATTCCTGTTTAAAAATGGTGATAGAAAAGAAAACAACCCTGGAAACATTTAGTACGAGACGTGCCATTTTTATTGTTCACACACTACATGTGTCATCTACAGACAAATACTGGACAACTTGTGAATCATAAAAAGAAACTTTTCCTCTTTAGAAAGGTGTGGTCATCAAGTCAGTGAATATATGATTTCCATACAAGCAAGAATAATGAACAGTAAACAAAGTTACCACCCATGAATTATTCCTATCAAACACAGGCATTCACAAGGAATTCATGAACATAAACACAATCACATATACATTTAAAAACTACAGACACAAAAAAGAAAACCACTCAAATTGTTTGAGATTTACAGAGAGAGTTTGCAGTTCAGAATGAAACACATGACCAGTTCTAAGGGTGGTCACACATACTGTACTTATTCAGGATTTACACAAATGTCAAATTATTTCAGAGAAGCTCTGAACTAACTTGACTCTTTTGTGTGGGGAAAGAGCATTTTTTTCCCCGCTTCCTTCACCCAGCGTGGCACCGGCAGCAGATACAAGATGGATCCACCAACCAGTGCCATTTGGACACAGGATTTCAGCGTGCAAAAGCCCACAGCATGTCACTACAGTTTAGGTGGTGACACATCATCCAGCTCTGAATTCAGAAGAACTTTACTAATACTTAAAGGGGGGCTTATGAGAAAGATGGGGACAGACCTTTTAGCAGGGCCTGTAGCCATAGCACAAGGGGGAATGGTTTTAAACTAAAAGAGGGTAGATTCAGACTAGATATAAGGAAGAAATGTTTTACGCTGAGGGTGGTGAAACACTGGCACAGGTTGCCCCGAGAGGTGGTGGATGCCCCATCCCTGGAAACATTCAAGGTCAGGTTGGACGGGGCTCTGAGCAACCTGATCTAGTTGAAGATGTCCCTGCCCACGGCAGGGGGGTTGGACTAGATGACCTTTAGAGGTCCCTTCCAACCCAAACTATTCTATGATTCTGTGATTCGATGAAAAGTTTTCAGCTGTTACCTCTATTCACCTCTCCTCTCCTGGAGCTGGATGGGGGTGTTCTCTCAAATAAAAAATAAGGGATTTGAGAGAGATGATACCGAATGCAAAACCTACTTTATGTTAATATAATAATATACAAGATTTTTGGACTTCACGGACAGGTAGTTGTACAACGAAACATTACAATGGTCTCGTGTCATTAATTATCACTTTTAATGATCATTAATATATTAAAAAACCCCCACAAACACTTGCAAATCTTGCTTTATTTTTACACTGCCAAGGCATGGTCCATGAAAGCAGACTAAGGACTTTGGAGTCTCTGCACTACTTCTGCAGTCATGAAGCTTAATGGACATTCACAGGAGTTCAGTACACAAGCCTGGGTGATGGTCAAGCCATGCCAGCTGTTATTTTCAAGGTGTGAGAGTAGTTGGAAGGCTGAGTGGATTAGTAATGGAGTATGTCAAACCTCTTAACTGTAGTCACCAGCTTAAATTCAGTCTGCTCGTATCAACAACTTTAACCATGGCTTATGTTCACTATGCTTTTTGCTAGTGATATCACATCAACTAAACGCGTTGGTAGTAAATTATAACTATAACTGGAAGGTCAGAAATGTTGCTCTTCACATCTTCCTGTAGGTTCCTGAAGTGTAAAATGTAGTATTTATATATTGTAAAAGATCTATAGAGAATAAAAACTGAAGTTAATATATGCCTAGCTGTACCTACCTAGGTTTTTACAAGTGGGCTTTGGGTTTCGCCAAAGTTTCTCTGATTCAATCTTAATGGCCTAACACGTTTGTCCTTTAATCAGATTGGGGACACCGGATGTTGAATTTTTTAAAGTTTTAAACTACTGCTCCCACGGTTTAGGCAGTAACATACTGTATCTACCACACAGAATACTTGTGTTCAAAGTGTTGCACAAATATTAAACAATTATACTAAGCATCTGTTGTATGTTTCTTACAGAACAATCATTGTGGGGCGTCCTAGTCATTTTGCAAATAGAGAAGGAACGTTGTAGAAATTATCTGGAGGCCATTTTCTGAAAATGATCTTCAAGGGAAAGTGCTGACCAGATTTCTTTTTAGACTAATTTCTGCATTGTTCCAGTAAGTAATAAGTCAATCAAAGTACCATAGCCAATATTATAATCTCATCCACAAACACTTTACTACTTAGTGTATTAGGATAAAGCTTGCAAACCAAAATTAAATTAGTAAGGTCTTAGACTCAGAAGCTAAAGGTCTCTTGGATTCAGATTCCCACATAATGCAGTTTCCCACCTCTTTCAATATGTACTGGAAGCATGGCCCAGGTTTTTAACTGCAAGGATGGACAATCTGAAGGAAAGTGGAAAAAATCTCCAGTTCAGTCCCATTTTCTTTGAAGGAAAAAATACACAACTTTGGTCTTGACTGCCACCTCCGACTACAAAAAAACTTCCACAAATAATAATTAAAAAAAATATTCACGGGCACATTTTCTTTTGGGGCTTAGAAGAATAGACGTTTACGTTGTTCATAAAAGACAACGCTTTTCTGAAGGGTTCTCTGTTCCTTCCTTTTGTGTCTCTAATCAAGGCTTCAGCATAACAGTCCAAAAGAAGATTTCACACATAAGTTAGACTGATGAGCTGGTCAGTACAATGCAGACACACGTACCAAAATCTTCCACATGCTACCTAATGTTAAATCTGCTGCACATCATACTAATGCTTAGAAGTTCTCAAAGTTATGTTCTGGCATACTGAAATTTAGGTAGAACTTCTCATGCAAAAAAGATTTCTGAAATCACCGAGAATGCTGACTGACTGACATCCTGTCAGTCAGGATGGACAATACGAAGTTCTCCGTAATTCTAAAAAACAATGATAACTATGTTCTGAAACTCTTATGATCAAAACAAGCTTATGAAAGCCTATCAAGTTTGTTGCAGCAAAAATAAATTAATAAGTTGTTGGGTTTTTTTAAAATATAGTTTGCTTTATGCAGAAAGGAAGGTATCCCATGTCAAACTTCCAAGGTGCAATACAAAACATAGCAACTTCAAAAAGCCACACAAAACAAAGGAGCTGACCATCTTTTTTTTCTAAATGCTGCCACAAGTTTCTTATTAACCAGAATGTAAAATTCTCATCATCAAGAAGGCCATGAAACTGAGCCTCTCTTCCTCATCTCTTGTTGGCAATGCACTTTGTTGACAGGCAGGAGAATTCTGAGTTGAGGTTCTTTTGTGTGTTTATCTTCACATATTCATAAACATTTTTCTAATTCTGATGGCACCTTAAAGCTTCCATCATTTAACCCACAAATATACGCTGTTCTGAAGACTGACAAACCTTTTAGACAGGAAAGATAAAATCTCTCTTGGACTAGCAGTTTTAGAAGTGTATCTCAATAAACATCTCTACAACCTCTTTCTGCCATCAGCTAAAAGGTAAGTACATTTTAGAATAAATTAACATTTCGCTGGCAGCTGGGAGGTGCTCCTGATGAGACTAAACAGTTAATTTACATAAGATAATTTATCAAGGAAAAATGTGTGACATTCATAATCTCATTTCCTCCACAACAGCTTAAAGGCAAACAGAAGCCACCTTCCCTTTCTTCACACCTTTTGTTTTGAAAAACCTCCATTTGAAGACTTCATGCCATCGCTGAAATTTCTGAAGCATCTTTTTAATGAATCATGATCACCCTCAGATCCACGTGGATGGACCTTCATGCCCTGCAAGCCCTACTGAAGTTACTGTCCTTAGGAGAATTGAGACTGAAAATTATTATATTACAGCCCATCATATTATATTTACCCTAGAGCCTGAACCAAACAGACTCCTGAAGACTTATAAAGGCCTGAGATTAGACCCTCACATCGCAAAATCTCTGAAAAAAGGCTGTTTTGGTGTATTACAGTACCTTTATGAAGATGTTCACATACGGTTTAGTCCTATGAGGTGATCAATACCCTCCAACGTCACTGATTCCAAGAAGAGTTAAGAGCACAGAGCATCTTGCAGGATAGTCATTTACTAAGAAAATCCTTTTATTTTCGGAAAAACGTATTGCCTTTCTACCTCCCCTTTATCTCCAAAAGATTAGAGGAAGAAACCAGTTTACAGGTCACGATAGAAACTTGAGTGGTTTTTTTTTCTGGTCATACAACATCCATACCCATTTGGTCAGCTATCTCCTGCTTTGCTGTATTCCCTAGAACTGACTATGCCACAGGCAACATAGAGCTCTGCTTGAACACAGACTTAACCAGAAAGGTCTCAGATGAGCAGTGTTTCAGAATTGTTGTATGTACTGTTTTCAAATTATCTTATCCCACAAAAATTAATAATGTATTATAAAATGAGAAAGTTAGTAAGGCAGCAAGTGACTGTGACATGGTAGCGTGAGTATAAGGCAAACAGCTCACCACAGCACAAGTGCTGGACACATTGCCAGGGGTCTATACGTGCTTTGAGAGCCTGATTTGCTATATCACTGCTGGTAATACGCTGTGCTGAGGTGACAAGGTCCGACTGAAGCGCGGACGTTCCACTAGGATCACAGTGGAATATAACAGCATGGCTGGTACACTCGGCAGCAGCAGAGCCATCCCTGCTACATTATGGGATGTAGCAATGAAAAGGCTAAAAAGCTCAGCAGCAAAATCTTCTATTCAAGAATGGAAGCTTCGCAATTACCAGACCTAGGCACTAGATCACTAGAACAAATTGCAAATGCTTCCTCTAAAGAAGTTTTAGTGTTTGTATTACAACAAATATTTTCCTTAAACAACATTTGGAGTAGTCTGATATTTTTTCCATTTATGCCTGAAAAAATGAAGACATCTTGCTGTTTTCCTTAAAAAAACCTTTTGCTCTCTTAAATTAAGTTACTGTTTTTTCATCGAAGAAAATCTGAACTACTTGCTAATCATGGCAGTTGCGTCTTTCCTTGGAAAGAAGTGTATCAAGCGTTCATCACTTTTAAACACATAGGTATAAAGTTAATGTTATGTGAGTGTTAATGTTATTCTAATTTCTTATCCTTAAAATAAACTAGACAATCCTAACTTTGCTCTCTATAAATAGAAGGCCCTTAGGCATGCAAAGAGGTTATTCATAGCAATAAAATAATTAATAGCAATCTAAATTTGGACTCAGTCTATTAAATGTTACAGTTTTAAATTAGTTCACTGTTATTCCAATTGGCGAGCATAACATATATTCTCACCTTTTCAACCCATTATCTTGCCACTGTTACTCTGGGGCCTGCATTTTGAACAGCCAGGAATGGTGCCCTGCAAGCTGATGTGTCCTGTGATAATTCTAAAATTAAATACGCAGTTGCTAGATAAATTAAGGTCTGACCTTGTACAACTGTAACATAAGCAGACTCGACCCACAGGAAAGTATTACACATGACTTCTCTAAAATCCCGTCAAATGTAACACGAGGTCTGGATGGTATAATAAGATTATCTGTGCCCTCATTGGTTCAACAACTCTCATTAAGAAAATAAATGACTTGCCAACTTAGTTTCAAGGGCTACATTAACAAAATCTGGTAACGTATTTACATACATTAAAACAAATCTGAGAAGGTTTAGCCTTTAACTAGTTGTAGATCCTGCCATACTACATCACCAAACACCAGTCTCTCTCTCTGAGGCTGATATGATGCAAAGCTTTACAGATTCAATGACAGCCAATTATAGTACTTAATTGACTAGATTTAATAACTTTAAATTGGACAAAGAAGCAGGAGGCACGGCACCACTGACAGCAGTGATGCAAAAGCAGAATAACCCAAGAGTAACATCAAGAATAGCAGTACCCAGTAAGTTAAATCGCAAGCATGGGATAAGGAAGAAGCTGGATTTTTTTTTTTTTTCTCTAGCTAGACATACACATCACTGATGCAGTACCTCTGTCTTCTTTCGGTTTTAATCAATTAGTTACTATCTTTACCAAAATGAACAGACAAAAAGGGAACATAACAAATTGAAACAACGAACTTCCAACTTACCTTCAATTGTTCTGATGAAACGCAATTGTACACTGTGAACTCTTCCGTGCCTCGTGATTCACTTGCATTTATAGAACCATAAAACTGTAAGCTTAACTAAGGCACTACATGCATCTCATCTTTGGACACAAGATCAAGAAAACCATTTAAAGATAATAAATAATATTCACTGCAACTTCTTTTGACAGTGCGACCTAAGTAAGTGTGGCAAACCTCAAAAAAAAAAAAAGTACAACAGAAGCAGACAAACAGGGCCGAGACCCTGCTCTACTGTTGGCTAAGAGCTGGTAAGAACAGAAATATATTCTTATATAATAAAAATATCTAAAATACATATTTATAATATATATAAAGAACACACGTTTTAATTGCTTACCTTGAATTCTTTCATTTCCTTTACATAATGAGGATATTATCAGAACTAGTACATATCCATATTACAAGCACGGTATTGTTCTGCTTTTCAGATGTTTTTAATACTATTTTGCATCGCTATGTAAACAGTGTCTGATTCTGATCTTACATAGTTACCAGTTATAAATCCATCAGTCAATTATGTTCCATGCATATAGAGCCAGAATAAATAAGACTCCTGTCCAAATACCAAATCGTGTGGCAATGTGCAAGACTTCACAGTGAGATAAATTCATTGGTGAGACAAAAAAGGGAAGAGAAGTCACAGCTATAGCAAGGCCTTCTTAGGGTGCCCACACACCATATATTAACACACAGGATAATACTCCTAACAGAGTCCCCAGTGTTAAACAGATAATAAACTGTGAAATGCTACGTGGGTGGTTTGGGGTTTTGTTTGTTTTCAAAAATAGGTAATTTTTGTAGGTACTCTGATAATACTTCTTCGGTCTTGGAGTTGTATTTTAAAATAAACTGTGTATTGAAACAGAGTTTGGCGTTTTGGGGAACTTCCTACTGTATCTCTTCTAGATTGATTTAATGAACTGTCTTATCAACATGACTTACTGTTTTTTACTCTTTGTACTAGGATGTGGCAAGGACACCTACATTCTTGGGTTGTCTGAACAGATGGTTAGGACTAGTGTTTGAATGACGCTAACGGAGCTGGTTTGGCTTAAGAAGATCGCCAGGCACAGAACAATTTGTGCTGTGGTCAGTCAGTGTAATCAGGAGATAGATCATCTGGTTGGACCATCACAGAGAAGGGAAAAATACAGGGATGATCCGATAAAAAAGGCTGAATTTTTTTAAGTATGGCATTTTGATAGGAAAGAGAGATTCTCCATGGCTTGGAAAGAAACCCCAGGTCTCTCCGATACAATCTCAAAGAACGCTTGGGAGTGGAGAAGCACAAACCCTGAATTCTGATATAAACTGTATTAATCTCTTTGCTTTAGTTACGGAGCGGAGGTAGCGCGTGTCTTATTAAAAGACTGGCTTTCAGTCTTCAGCTACGATATTCTGAAACTCAGTTTGTTGGGTTTGCTTACCAGTTATGGAAAAGAGGAACTCAAAAGCAGGACAAAGGAATTATAAAGAATAATTTGTCCAGAATAAAGTTACAACACAATTATTATCAAATCTTACTCACTATGCAAAACTCACCCTTTAAATTAGCAGCTAGGCCATAAAGGCAAGACTTAATACAAGGCCAACTGGATCTTCAAATGAACATCATGTTTACCTTGACCAATAATTTAAACTATCTTTTTATTGCTCTTTTCTCCCATTCTATCTCAAGTCCCCTGATTTGAGTTTTCTACTTTGTCAGTATTTTACAGCTTTTTTTTCTTTATTAACTGATCACATTAACTCAGAAATTATCTATTTGCCATATTCTATTACAGTGATCCTTATTTTTGATTCTGCAGTTAATTAGCTACTTTTAGCACAATTTCTTGGTCAAACCAATTTCACAGCTAAAATTCATAGAAGGTATACGCGTGGTTCTGCTTATTAAACAAATTACAGAATACTTATGGTTATTCCCTGAAGTAGAAAGTTATCAACCTCAGGAAGACTTGACTGATAAATACATGCACCTACAACCCTTTAATATAGTAATTTTGCTAAAAATATATATGTATAATATTGTAATTGTTTGTAAGCTTCTGCATTATTTCTATATTACACTCTATTCCCAGGCATAGAAATGCTGTTACACACTACATCAGTTATCAATCAGAAGGTATTTATTTTTTACATATATATTGGAGAAAACTAGAATTCATGTACTAGAAACTTCTGCAAACCTTAAATACGTTTCATGAAAGAATGACAGAAGCTGACACATATTCGTATCACATCTACTACACCAAAATCTCACCTTGAGGGGACATAAACAGCTTTGTTTCCAAGTACAACACTGCATCAGTTATCAATCAGAAGGTATTTATTTTTTACATATATATTGGAGAAAACTAGAATTCATGTACTAGAAACTTCTGCAAACCTTAAATACGTTTCATGAAAGAATGACAGAAGCTGACACATATTCGTATCACATCTACTACACCAAAATCTCACCTTGAGGGGACATAAACAGCTTTGTTTCCAAGTACACATCACACAAAACTGCTCTCAGCAGCTGCCAAACATACTTCTGAAGCTTTAAGGCTTGACACAGTTGTTTTGACTCATGAAAGTGAGCTTTGAAATTAACTCTGAAGCTTGGACTAAGCTTTGACTCTGCAAAACATTTTGGAAAATAAATCAAAAACTATGAACCTATAATAGTTCGGAGAACTCATTACTGGCAGTTAGTCAGCTATCACTTGGCAAAAATCAGTTGGTTTCAAGTAGTCACCAGCCATACAGAACACATCAACCAAACGTGTATTGCACCTTTACTAGAAACGCGCTGAAAATCTAAACGCAACATACAGCACTTATGACTTCTGTGTGATGCATTTCTCGCAACAAATCTTTCAACGGAGTATTCCTCATTTAGAAACTGCAAAGTTCTGCAAATTGATCACAAGCTGTCATTATCAATTTCATGAAGACGGCTTCAATAATAGAAAACGTTTATATTTAAAAGGGGATATTCAAACCTACGTGTCTTGTGAAGTGCAGCAAGGCATGAACTGTGGTGTACTGCTATAGCATACCCAGCCCAGCTAAATGCACTGGGCTCCAAAACTTGGGCTGCCTTCCGATCGGACGCCGATCCCGAATAAACGCTGCGCATGGGCCGGCCTGGGAAGGTTTCAGGGGCACGGATCCGAGAGAGGCGACCTAGCAGCCTCTCCCCACGCAGGGGCAAGCCACCCCCCA
>NW_008796110.1:3601109-3604404 GCF_000699145.1 Aptenodytes forsteri
CGACCGTTGGCGGAGGGGGCGGCCCGTCGTGTGGGGAGGAAGGAGGCGGGTAAGCCGGAGTTCACCCCACCACAGGAAGGCTTTGCAGCAGCTGCTTTGTAATGTGAGCTGCTCCCTCTCTTCGCGCTCTCCCTCCCCTTCTTGTGCGCTGGTCAAAATACTGCAAATTCGTGGGCTCGCGTGTGTGTGTGGTGGGAGGCAGAGCCTCAGGTCAAAGAATGGTCCCTGTGAGGTGTATGTTGAGCCAAAACAAAATAATCAGCGTGGAAACAGACGCTTAGGTATATTAAATATGTTTATGTTCTCTACGCAGACCACTGGACTTGTAGGATTGGCTGTAGCTGAAAACCCTCATGAGGTACGTCACGTGTCTTGTTCGGTATTTAATGGAAATTGTCAGTGAGATCAAAGCTTTTTGTTATGTATTTGCATATGTAGGTATGCTGTGTACCTTAAAGCGGTGCCAACTTAATAATAAGTGAGAAAACGTTCCAAAATGATAAAGGAAGAAAATTAATTCTTAAAGGTTTAATTCATATCATTAGGAGTTATTTTGCACGTGTACTTTTTGTTGCACGTGCTGATTTCAAAAACCTCCTTGGTGTAAGTACTTCTGTGAACCAATATTCGATTTCTCTCATCTCCAATGCAAAAGCAAAGAAGTCTTTAAATTCAGTTCTTCATAAATGTAATTTCTGCTTCACAGGCATACAGATTTTTGCTGCCTTGCTATGTTGTGTTTCCAACAAGTACTAAAATAACTTACACTAAGGGGGATAGGCTAGCCTTACATGATAGAGGCTAACCATGTCGCACAAAGCCACATCAAGGCCCGGTGATGGCAACCACTGTTGAGACTGGAATATTTCAGTGGTTCTTGGGAACCACATTAGGTGGTTCTTGTAGCAATTTGGTACTTTCTTTTTACCTCCTCAGGCTCAGTAATGAAAGTATGTTTGCTACATCTTGCTTGCTTATTCAGGAGGCATGAGCTTTGAAAGGACTTCAGTAATTCTTCAATTTCTCTGCTTTGAAATTTCCCGCTATGCAACGATTCTATTTCAAAAATGCTTCTGCCACCAATAGCTAGGAATACTGTCAAAAAGAACCATTGAAAAAATCATTATTGTTCTGTACAAATGATTCTAGCTCAGTCTGCAGCCTTGTCAGACACTTTCTGGGTGAACTTACTAAATTTTAGGTTTTTTTCAGTGACTTAAAGCCAAGAGTAAAGAAATCAACAATGCTTTAGTTGAAGTATGGATTCTATGCCAGTCCCCTGTTCATTTCCTGTTTTTTCTTCTTTGTATTTCTTTGACTTCAGTATTCTGCTTCTATTTCTTATTGTTCCTATAGGACATCTATTCCTCTTCAGTTAGATACAGTTATCCAGCCAACATACGGCCCAAAAGCTGCAATTTCTTCACCCCAGTGTGTCCTTTATCACTGCATTTAAATCCAGCAATAAAAGTTGCAGATTGTAGTTTAATTTAAATCTGTCTGTCGCTCAGAATTTTGCACCAGTGTGAGAAGTGGTGCCAAAAAAAAAAATCTCGTTATGTTTTGGTAGCTTACGTACTTCTTCATCTTTCCCAGGTAATTTTTCAGAAACTGATGGTTTAGACATAAATTTGCCTCATTTTTTTAAAAGTATGGTTGGTATTAGAAACACGGCTTTTATTGTTTCCATTTTGCATCAAATGTACTTCAGATTGCAACTTTTTTTTTTCTTTGAGGAATCTGACAGTGATAACTTCCCAGTCCTGATAAATCCCAGTCTTACCCAAGACAGAGTTCTGTGGTTCAGACTTAGTTATTTTGTTAATCTTACATTTCTGGATTGAATACCATAACCCTCTATATTTTGTGTATAGATAGTTAGCTAGTAGGTTAAGTAGGACAAGAAGTTAAATAATTGTAGTTGTCTATTTTAACCATGTCTTGTGATCACTTCAGCGCCTGCGAATACTGTACACAAAAATCCTTGGTGTCCTGCAAAACATTCCCAAAGATGCAGCATATAGGAAATACACTGAGCAGATTGTAAATCAGCGATTTAATTTGGTGCAAACGGTAAGTACAGTGCTGTTTTATAAATGTTACGCATGAAAAGATTTTTAGGATGAGAAGAATGATTTTCAAAATGACTGACTTTCAGGAGTATATGTAACTTTCAGGTATCAGTTCAGAAATAGTTGAAGTCTTGAGGTTTATTTTTGTTACTGACTGGAATATTTTGATGTTATATTAAAAAGAATTGTTACTTTCTTACTGATGTTTTCTGTGAAAATTAGAAGAAAACATAGTTTTTTGAAGATTCATAGAACAGTGGTAATTTCCACACACTTGCACAAAAAATGCATGTGCTCATATCAGTGTAGTATCTTAGAACAATCCTTGCCTTTGACATTTTAAAACACTTTTTGGTACCTTAAACTATGTAATAGTGGTATTGTGTATTTTGGGTGATAATTGGAAGGTTGCATACCATTTCATAAGAATGAAATGATACATACTAAAGCCCTTAGCTGCTAATGTTTCTTTGGAGGTCATTAAATAGTACTCATTTTTTGTATTTATTATTGAGAGTTTGATGTTTGTTTTCCAATAAGAAAAGTGTGTGAGATTTCTTTGATAAAGTAGAATGACAGAAGCCAGCTAATTTGATGGTTGAGGAAGACTAGAGTATGATCTGGTTAAATTACTGTTTTCATGCTGTATCTGGGCTTTCTACTTCTCACTGAAACTAAACATTTATTTATATGTATTTGAATACACAGGAGACTGATGTGCAAAAACTACAGGATAAGCTGAATAGTGGTCACATAGAAGAAGTCATTGTACAGGTAAACAATTGGGCGGGAGTGTTGATCTGCTCGAGGGTAGGAAGGCTCTGCAGAGGGACCTGGACAGGCTGGATCGATGGGCCGAGGCCAACTGTATGAGATTCAACAAGGCCAAGTGCCGGGTCCTGCACTTCGGCCGCAACAACCCCATGCAACGCTACAGGCTTGGGGAAGAGTGGCTGGAAAGCTGCCTGTTGGAAAAGGACCTGGGGGTGCTGGTCGACAGCCGGCTGAACATGAGCCAGCAGTGTGCCTAGGCGGCCAAGAAGGCCAATGGCATCCTGGCCTGTATCAGAAATAGTGTGGCCAGCAGGAGTAGGGAAGCGATCGTGCCCCTGTACTCGGCACTGGGGAGGCCGCACCTCGAATACTGTGTTCAGTTTTGGGCCCCTCACTACAAGAAGGACGTTGAGGTGCTGGAGCGTGTCCAGAGAAGGGCAACAAGGCTA
>NW_008796110.1:3604497-3609635 GCF_000699145.1 Aptenodytes forsteri
TGGACGTGAGGAAAAATTTTTTTACTGAAAGAGTGGTGAAACATTGGCACAGGCTGCCCAGGGAAGTGGTTGAGTCCCCATCCCTAGAAGTATTTAAAAGACGTGTAGATGAGGCGCTTAGGGATGTGGTTTAGTGGGCATGGTGGTGTTGGGTCAGCGGTTGGACTCAACGATCTTAGAGGTCTTTTCCAACCTTAATGATTCTATAGCAGGGAAATTTATGGTTAGGTACAAAAGGGAGCAGTGGTTTTCAGTGTTCCTTTGGCTGAGCTTCTGTTCAGAAAATTGGCAGTTTTCTATATCTTCCAAACATTTAAACAGAAAAACACTCAAACAGAAAAAAAAAAAAGATTTGAAAATGAATTGTCATATAGTGATTGGGATGACCATATTAAAACCTAACACAATTACAGGTTTACTGTATTATGCTTATATATATACCATGTACACTTACATTGCTTCTTACAGAGTCTAAATCAGTGGAAAGGGCAGAAGATGATTGAATAATATTGGGGGATAATCCAAATAGACTGGAAAATATAAAGAAGTTGTCATTGGGAATGACTAGGTGAATACACTGTCTGTTTGGGTATTTGGAGGTGATTCAGTATGGTTTTTTTTAAAAACAAAAACCAAAACCCCCAAAACACACAGTTCCTTTTGGTATTTATGGATGAAATTTGTGGTAGTCCCTGACTGTGATAGGTAGTGACATCACTGGGGTAATGAACTGAAATAGAGGTAATGTAATACTTTGGCAATTGTACAGCATTTAAGAATTTGTGTATGGTGTTTATTAACAGGCTGAAAATGAGCTTTCTCTGGCAAGAAAAATGATACAGTGGAAACCATGGGAGCCTCTAGTTGAAGAACCTCCTTCTGACCAGTGGAGATGGCCAATATAATTTTCAAAATGGTGTAACCTCTTGAAAGTAAAAAAAAAGTTAATTATTAATCTATTGTTACTGACAGTTGTCTTTAAATTAAAGATAATAACTTCATAAAAACATGTTTTGTCCTAATGTCCACTTACATTTAGCAATCTAAAGACTGCTTCCAATTTCTTGCAAAAACGGTTTTAAGAAAATTCTTTTCAGGTGTTGTACAACCTTTGGTTTATTTCCTTTTGTAATTCATTATTAACAGGGTATTTGTGCCTCATTCTGAGTTATTTTTACAATCTGTATTTGTATGTTAACAAATACAGATATTACAGGCCATTTGAAATCAAAATCAAAGTTGTAGAAAAGTATGATCCCGCCCTGCTCTCCCGCCTTTGGTTGTGTATTTTTGCTCAGCCACTGCCAGTGTCTTTATGACTGTGCAGATACTGAGATCAGGGATCTGATGTAATGAAAACTAGGCTTACCAAAAATAACAGGTTTTTAGATTTCAGCTGAATCGCCGTCTTGAACTGGCTGACTTTGCTGCCCCCATAAACACCAATTCTGACTCGGGGGAAGCGCTGGGAAGACGCAAGATTGGAGGGGTGAGGGCGAGACGGCAGACTGCCCCTTGAGGCGACAGCAGGAACAGGTTTCTTGGTTAGCGGGTACGTTACTGTGCTTGGCATAATGCACATGGCACGAACTTTAGTATTGGGGTCTTGCAAAGGCTTTGTATATAAACACGTATGCTTTATAGATTTATTCGTATATTATTGATTCAGACCTTGAATATTACTTAGTAATATGAAAAAAAATAGTGGATCTTTCTTGACACATCTGGCTAGGTTCTTTCAAACATTTAAATGGAAACAGTGCCTGCCTCTTCTGAAAACTCTTTACAGAGTTAAGCTTATAAGCCCCAATTAAAATATCCAAACTAGATCTAAGGATACTGTGCGAGTTTGCCTTTACTCATGTTTTTTCAGTACCATTAGTAAAGTTCTTGCAAGTTTAAAGATAAGAATATAGCTGTATGACAAAAAAATCTGCAGTTTGTTAAACTGCAGATTGCCACTGCACTACATTACATTATGTAACATACTTTGTCATAGCTGTTTTTTCGTAGTCATTAGGCCTACAAGTTTACCTGTGACATTATTATTAATGATTAATTACATCTTTATATAATATTTCATACAATCAAGGTATTAAGGGAGTGGGACAGTAGAAGAGAAAAACAATAAGTATACCTAGGGTATTGACTCTAGCAACTATTTTCACTGCATTCTTTAGTATTGTTTTTTTCAACTATGATTACTATAATTACAGAAATTTGTTGGATTTTTGAAAATTGAAAAAGTGGAAAATACTTTGCTTCGTTGGTTGGTTTTGAAGGCTTTTTCAGTCTTGAAAAAGGTAGCAGCTGGTCTCTTCTGAGATAAAACCACTAGATGGCATTCCAGAAGAGGACTTTGCTAAAGTTAACACAGTTCTCACATGAGAAATATTAAAGGATTACAAACTTGAATGAGGGCGAACAATGTCAGATGAAAAATGAAGATGAATGGTTTTAGGTAATAAGTATTGAGCTGATGTGAGAGGAAGCAAAATAAACAAAAACCCCGAAGTCTAGTATGAATGATACCGGCATGCAATACTTGAGGGGGGAAAACCACAAGTTGCCAGAATATGGTGGCAACTATTGGAATTCTTTCTACTCATAACTGAGACATTAGTTGAACTCTCTTTTTGCTCAGTTATTTCCTCACTTCTAAAGCCGTATTTGTCATGTGACTTACAGTACCTATAAGCTGATGAGTTGTGTTGCAGGGGAGAGGTAGTCTCTCTTTCTTGGCCCATCACTGCTGAAATTTGCTATCTGGTCTTTTAAAATTGAGTTTCACCAATCAAAAGCGTACTCACATCTTCTGCTTTTCACAAATGCACAAATATGTCCTCAGTACAGACCCTAATATAAGTTGTTTACTACCTTGAGGGGATTTGATTTTTTTTTTTTTGAGCTGCATTTCCTACTTTATATTCTCAGAGATTTTTCTGGTCTATAAGTGTTTCTTTCACGTGACTCAAAATAGGATTGTTTTCCAAATCTTTCTATCCAAAACACTGGATTAGCCTTCACAAATGCTTTAATTTAGGAACTAATTAACTTGAGTCTGAAAAAGGTTCTACTGAAGCCAGCTCTAGGAATCATTAATAAGGATTTTTCAGCTTTCTGGGCTTTTTATCAAATTCTCAGAATGTGTTATGATTTATTTCCATTATTTTATCATTGGTTAAATTTAGTTTCATTATTTTAGCATAAATCAATCATCTGCTACATAAGATGACTAAATTAATTAGTATTATGCTGTAGCATCAACTTTAAATAGCAGGTAGTGAGAGCAAAGGGAGGAAAGAAAATGGATTGCAGTTTTGAGATGTAATGGTGTATGCCTTTTGTACGGTGTGGTGCAGTTCACGTCATCCTTGTTCCTGGCTAATTTAAAAGTACATCTTTGCTAAGAAACAGAAGCAGTAATTTTTACCTTGCTATTAACTCTAACTATATATCTGATATTTAAATCCGCACTGTAGGAACAAAACAGTACACATTTTACAGGCAAGAGAGAATCTATATTAGGAGTACTATGTTGCAAATTATTTTAAGATGAACATGCTAGCAAGGCATAATTTGGAGACTGACTGTAATGGTTTTGCTTGATTTTCCTCCATTAACTATGTTGGAAATACACGAGGATGCAAAAGATTTTTATCATTATCTGCTGTAATATGGTAAGGTAAATCACTGCAAGCCTTAGAGTTAACAAACTTTAGATCTTTAAAACACTTTGAGATCATCTGATTGAAGTCATTATGCAAGTGAAAATCACCCTATCTGCAAGGATGGCACCTAACAGAGACAGAGCCTGTTAAACCAGCAAAACAGCTTTTGGATTGGCATGTAGCAGCAGTACTGAGGTTTCTGTTTTCCCTGATGTCCTATCTGTGCTGCTTAACCTATTCTAAGTGGCTGTGTTCTGAACAGGACACCATTTTAATCTTTGACATAATCTCTGATTGTGTTCAAAGGGAGATGAGTGAAAGCTGCTTTTTTATTTACAGCGTAAATTAGAAAAAAATGAAAAATCATCTTGCAAACTGAAAATGAGTTTGACTGTTTAATCAAGTTGACTATATAATAGTGACAAAGTGACACCAAAGGACATAGTATCTTTCTATAGTTACTGCTGGTCCTGTTCTACCCTGAGTTCAAGTTCAGTCCAGGTTTTAGAAAAAAAGAGCACTAAGAGCAGTAATGGGAAATTTCCGTCCTTTTGATGGGAAGCAGGCCCGTGTTCAGATGCCTAACAATGTCTGTGAAAGACGGTAACGGTGATCATGGCATACTGTTACCGAGCACGGATATAATTTCAATGCCCGCTGAAGTACAACTTTTTTCGAGGATTCTCCCAGAGTTGTGACAGAGCTGTGTATTTCACCTCTAAAGTGGTTGTGTGAAGCGAGCATAGTCTCAGTTTTCCTGTAGCGTGCTGAAACACTTCCAAGAGTTGTCTCAGAAATCACACATCAAACACCAGGAAGTTCAGTTTCATGTGGTTTTAATTCTGGTACGTGTCTCTTAATTTCCACTCGGCAGCCTCGGTCCTCACATCAGAACCACGGTGGGGGAGACCCACCATTTGGCTGAACACATCGCGCAGGTAAGTGCTGCCGCACAGCTGGGAAGCGATGGTCTGTAGAGCCAGGGTTATCGACATCCAAACACACTAACTTTTCATAATATCCAGGAAACGGGTTTGGGTATTGGCACAATTTCTGCTACTATGTACAGTATAAACTGAAAGGAAATACGGTGTTTTCTTACATTAATGCCACTATAAGCTGGTCAGAGTTCATCTTCCCCTTGCTATGGATCACAATGTAGGACACGGCAATTGTCCGGAACATCGGCGTTCCGACAGTGTACGATGCCGAGGCGCAGTTACCGACCTAAACGAGGCCGGGTAGGGCAGCAGCCTTATTGCTGCAGGTGCTATGTTCCGTGGTCCCGTTAACCGCGGTGGGGTCAAATGGAGCCAGGGAGGTCTCTCAGCCGCTGTCCTTTCACACCGCTTCCCTTCTCCCCTCTTTTTGGCCTTCTTCGTCCCCGGGGCGCGTACAGCAGCGCGGGCGGTAAGCGCGGCCCGGCCCGGCCCGCACGCAGACGAGGCTCTGAGGGGACCGGCACGG